>NC_062518.1:419597-434597 GCF_022655615.1 Tachysurus fulvidraco
ACAAGCGAAGGATGAACACGAAAAATAGTGAAAAAACATAGGATACAAAGACATGACAGACCATAGTAAAAAAAACAAAACAAAAAACAAAAGAAAAGTGAACAAAATTCAATATCTAACATAAAAACAAAAACGAAGAAAAAATTAACAACGACACACCCACACCAAACACTTCAACATATACACAAAACACGGAGCAAAACAAGTTAAAAACAAAACAACAAATGGACACACACACAACATACACACCAAACACACCCATTCCACACCGACCAGCAACAAACCACATTAAAAAACAAAGTAAGAACAGGGACAAACCAAAGGAAAAGGATCAAACACGACGAAAGTCACACAACAAACACACATTCTTAAAGGACACCGAACACACACATTCGACGACCAACACACATTGAAGCGCAGCCGAAACACACCACGACACCACACAGCATGTAACACCAAACAAACAAAGGAAAACAAAATTCACACAAAACAAAAAACATGTCAAAACAAGGAACACAAAACAGGAAACCACCACACACAGTTCACGATACAACCAACACACATAACACCAGGAAAACACACCACCAACACACCACATTCACACCACCCCACACAACAATTAGCACACAATACACTCACACCACACACACAATCTCAAATACAAACACATCATCATAGCAACACCAACACACAAACACACAACACATATACACACATGACACTACCGACACATCATCTACATACTCAACACACTGATTTTCACTACATAACACATCCACATCTACCACCAACAGTCACGCATTACACGACAGCACATTATCTAACACACCATTGACCATCACATTACACCGTATACACACTACTCTGTCATCTCTACACCTACACCACAACACCAACCACACACATGATCGACTACCAACACGACGCGAGCAGTGTAGCACAAGACAGGAAGAACAGACGGAGGAAAGCAAGGAGCAGGAACACACCCAAGGCCGAGCAGGTAAACACACAGTACCGAGAACAGGGAGAAAAAAGAAAGCAAGAGGAGCATGAAAAACAGAAAAAGAAAAAAAGAGGAGTAGATACAAAGGCCCAGGTTAAAGAGAATAAAATTGATTGAGGAGAAAAAAAGACACGGAATAGAAAAAGGTGAAAACAAAAAAGAGAAAAACACAGAGCAAAGGTAACAGAAAAAGTGATCAGAAAAAAAGGCAAAAGGAAACCAGTGAGAAAAAGACAAGAAAAATGATACATGAAAACACAAACAAAAATACATAGGAAAAAAAAAAAATACACAGGATAAAAGGACACACACAGAAAACAGGAAAAACACAAAAGGAGAAAAAACAGGAGAGGAAAAAAAAAAAAAAACAAAAAAATAAAAAAAGGAAAAAAAAAAAAAAAATGTCAAAGAAACAAAAAAAAAAAAAAAAAAAGGAAAAACACAAAAAAACATTAACAAACAAAAAAAACAACAAAAAAAAAAGGAACAACCAACCAAACAGGCACAACAACAAAAATCATTCGGACCACCAACAACAAAAATTCCACACCAAACACACACAACAACACACACATTCACACCCAACAACACATTAACAAACACACATAACACACCAAACACCACGATCCAACGACACACATGCACCACCAAACAAACAGGGAGAGACCACAAACCGAATCACTCACACAAATTCACCACCAATCACACATACAAACACAATTCCACTCACCACTTACACACACATTCCTACCTATCCCTATACACATACATAACCAATAACATCCATCTAATTCACACAACACTCATAATACACACCCCTAAAACAAACACACCAAACACACAATTCACACCAATTCACTACCATCACTATATAACTACCAAATCAACCACCCACTGATTCATCACACTCAATCACCACACAATCTCTCTAACAGATATCATTCACACAACACAACCACACAAATTCAACAACACACACCATATCCACTAAACCACAACTCATTCACACTCTAACCCAAAACACCTCTCTTTCCACACTCATACCAACACACCATTACACAAAACCAACACGAACCATTCCCTCACCAAAACAAACAACCAACAGAACACATTAACAAAACAACACAGCGCCATTCCAACACTCAGAACTACACTATGTCACCAACACAAAACATTCCACACCAAAACAAACATCACCAAACATCAGTCCACGAGTTACACCCAACGACACAGATACTAGCTACCAACACACAAACCACCAACACACACACGATTTCATACCAACACACATTCACCACACCGCAACACAATCACACGTCAACACACACATTCCACCAACACACATCGACCAAATCAACACATTCACTTGAAAACCAACACAGACACACCAAACACACACTATGACACCACCAGGAACACACCCCCAAGGTATACACACATGATACACACACAAGCGAAAGCATCTCCAAACCCCACAAACACAAAAGAAAAGAGTAAAAACATGAGGACAAAAATGACATGAGGACACAAACAGGATTAAAAACACACACCATAAACACAAAATGACAAACACAACATTCACACCAAAAAAAACAAAAAACAACAAAACACATTGTCACAACAAAAAACACAACACACAAAAAAACACATTAAAACAAAATGCAAAAATTCACACAAAACACCACAACAAAAACAAAAATGAAAAAAAAAAAAAAATGCAAAACACCAACACAAACACCAACACACACACCAACACACACATTCACACCAACACACACATTCACACCAACAGACACATTCACACCAACACACACACCAACACACATTCACACCAACACACACATTCACACCAACACACACACCAACACACACATTCACACCAACACACACACCAACACACACATTCACACCAACACACATTCACCCAGTTAGTATTTCTTATGTCAGTATTTGCTAACTGTAGACATTTTCTTTTCAATTTTTATTTATGATTTCATTAATTAAACTGTTACAGGCTCGTTACTCTGAAACACAATGACACTTCATCCAGCAAAACTCTTTCTATGTGTGTGTGTGTGTGTGTGTGTGTGTGTGTGTGTGTGTGTGTGTGTGTTTTTGTGTGTGTTGGTGTGAATGTGTGTGTTGGTGTGAATGTGTGTGTGTTTGTGTGTGTGTGTGTGTGTCGTTTGAAACTGACCCAATGACAGGTGCTTCAGGATCAGCTGGGTATACAGTTTTACACACACACACACCCACACACACACACACACAAACCTGTATGTTTCTCTCCATTCACTAAATCCCTCAATACTTCTCTGTTTCTTGTTAGAGAGCCTGACATGAGTGTGTGTGTGTGTGTGTGTGTGTGTGTGTGTGTGTGTGTGTGTGTGTGTGTACTGGTGATGATATTAACTGGCTATAGAATCTGTGGCGATTCTCCAGACACCATAACAATGTTCCTAAGATTAACTCCAGCTCTGCTGTGTTCGCTCTCCCATTAAAAAGCCCACTCCAGAACTCGACTAACGAAGACGACGAGTTCCTTTAATTAGTCCTCTATGGATTAACACACACACACACACACAGACACACACAGAGACACACACAGAGACACACACACACAGAGACACACACAGAGACACGCAGATAAACCTGACCGAAAAACACAGTAAATTGCATCAGATTAAAAAACTGGACAAAGCAGCAGAACAAAGTGTCCTGCTGTTATGTTAATCATGAGGCAGTTGGTTGTTCACGAGAAACTCATCCACCTCATCTAACACACCTCCACATACAGACCTGCTTCCCTCATCACACTCACACTGACACACACTCACACTAACACACACTGACACGCACTCTGACATGCACACTCACACACACTCATACTGACACACGCGCTCACTGAGACACACTCACACTGACACACACTCACACTGACACACACTCACACTGACACACACTCACACTGACACTCATACTGACACGCATTCATACTGACACTCACACTGACATGCACACTGAAACACACTCACACTGACACACACTCACACTGACACACACTCACACTGACATGCACACTGAAACACACTCACACTGACACACACTCACACTGACATGCACACTGACACTCACACTGACATGCACACTGACACTCACACTGACACACACTCACACTGACACGCACACACACTGACACTCACACTGACACGCACTCACACTGACACGCACACTGACACTCACACTGACACACACTCACACTGACACGCACTCACACTGACACGCACACTGACACTCACACTGACACACACTCACACTGACACACACTCACACTGACACACACTCACACTGACACTCACACTGACACACACTCACACTGACACACACTCACACTGACATGCACACTGACACTCACACTGAAACACACTCACACTGACACACACTCACACTGACATGCACACTGACACTCACACTGACACACACTCACAGACATACACTGACACACACTCATACTGACACACACTCTCACTGACACTTACACTGACACACACTCTCACTGACACACACTCACACTGACACTCACACTGACATGCACACTGACACACACACTGACACTCACACTGACACTCACACTGACATGCACACTGACACTCACTCTGACACACACTCACACTGACACTCACACTGACATGCACACTGACACTCACTCTGACACACACTCACACTGACACACACTGACATGCACACTGACACACACACTGACACTCACACTGACACTCACACTGACATGCACACTGACACTCACTCTGACACACACTCACACTGACACACACACTGACATGCACACTGACACACACTGACACTCACACTGACACTCACACTGACACGCACTCACACTGACACGCACACTGAAACACTGACACTAACACACTGACACTAATACTCACACTGACACTGATACTCACACTAATACTCACACTCACACTGACACACGCACACCAATACTCACACTGACACTGACACTGACACTCACACTAATACTCACACTGTCACTCACACTGGCACACGCACACCAATACTCACACTGACAATGACACTGACACACACTCACACTGACACAAACTCTCACTGACACACACTCTCACTGACACATACTGACACACACTCACACACACACTCTCACTGACACACACTCACACTGACACACACTCACACTGACACTCACACTGACACTGGGTCTGACACACACTGACACTGACACTGATACACACTGATGCTCACACTGACACACTCACACTAACACTCATTAAAACTCCCACAGTGACATTCTCACTCACACTGACACTCACACTCGCACTAATACTCACACTGATAATGACAATGACACACTGACACTGACACACTGACACTGACACACTGACACTGACACTAATACTCACACTGACACTGACACACTGACACTCACACTAATACTCACACTGACACTGACACACTGACACTCACACTAATACTCACACTGACACTGACACACTGACACTGACACTAATACTCACACTGACACTGACACACTGACACTGACACTCACACTAATACTCACACTGACACACTGACACTCACACTAATACTCACACTGACACAATGACACTCACACTGACACTGACACTCACACTAATACTCACACTCGCACTAATACTGACACACGCACACCAATACTCACACTGACACTGACACACACTCACACTAATACTCACACTGACACACTGACACTGACACGAACACTGACACTGACACACACTCACACTAATACTCACACTGACACTGAAACACACTCACACTGACACATACTCTCACTGACACAAACTCTCACTGACACACACTCATACTGACACTAAAACTCACATTCACACTGACACTCACACTGACACTGGGTCTGACACACACTGACACTCACACTGATGCTCATAGTGACACTGACACTGATACACACTGATGCGCACACTGACACTGACACACTAACAATCACACCAAAACGCCCACAGTGACACTCTCACTCACACTCACACTGACACTAATACTCACACTGACACTCACACTAATACTGACACTGACACTGACACTCACACTGACACTCACACTGACACACACTCACACTGACACACACTCACACTGACATGCACACTGACACTCACACTGAAACACACTCACACTGACACACACTCACACTGACATGCACACTGACACTCACACTGACACACACTCACAGACATACACTGACACACACTCATACTGACACACACTCTCACTGACACTTACACTGACACACACTCTCACTGACACACACTCACACTGACACTCACACTGACATGCACACTGACACACACACTGACACTCACACTGACACTCACACTGACATGCACACTGACACTCACTCTGACACACACTCACACTGACACTCACACTGACATGCACACTGACACTCACTCTGACACACACTCACACTGACACACACTGACATGCACACTGACACACACACTGACACTCACACTGACACTCACACTGACATGCACACTGACACTCACTCTGACACACACTCACACTGACACACACACTGACATGCACACTGACACACACTGACACTCACACTGACACTCACACTGACACGCACTCACACTGACACGCACACTGAAACACTGACACTAACACACTGACACTAATACTCACACTGACACTGATACTCACACTAATACTCACACTCACACTGACACACGCACACCAATACTCACACTGACACTGACACTGACACTCACACTAATACTCACACTGTCACTCACACTGGCACACGCACACCAATACTCACACTGACAATGACACTGACACACACTCACACTGACACAAACTCTCACTGACACACACTCTCACTGACACATACTGACACACACTCACACACACACTCTCACTGACACACACTCACACTGACACACACTCACACTGACACTCACACTGACACTGGGTCTGACACACACTGACACTGACACTGATACACACTGATGCTCACACTGACACACTCACACTAACACTCATTAAAACTCCCACAGTGACATTCTCACTCACACTGACACTCACACTCGCACTAATACTCACACTGATAATGACAATGACACACTGACACTGACACACTGACACTGACACACTGACACTGACACTAATACTCACACTGACACTGACACACTGACACTCACACTAATACTCACACTGACACTGACACACTGACACTCACACTAATACTCACACTGACACTGACACACTGACACTGACACTAATACTCACACTGACACTGACACACTGACACTGACACTCACACTAATACTCACACTGACACACTGACACTCACACTAATACTCACACTGACACAATGACACTCACACTGACACTGACACTCACACTAATACTCACACTCGCACTAATACTGACACACGCACACCAATACTCACACTGACACTGACACACACTCACACTAATACTCACACTGACACACTGACACTGACACGAACACTGACACTGACACACACTCACACTAATACTCACACTGACACTGAAACACACTCACACTGACACATACTCTCACTGACACAAACTCTCACTGACACACACTCATACTGACACTAAAACTCACATTCACACTGACACTCACACTGACACTGGGTCTGACACACACTGACACTCACACTGATGCTCATAGTGACACTGACACTGATACACACTGATGCGCACACTGACACTGACACACTAACAATCACACCAAAACGCCCACAGTGACACTCTCACTCACACTCACACTGACACTAATACTCACACTGACACTCACACTAATACTGACACTGACACTGACACTCACACTGACACTCACACTGACACACACTCACACTGACACACACTCACACTGACATGCACACTGACACTCACACTGAAACACACTCACACTGACACACACTCACACTGACATGCACACTGACACTCACACTGACACACACTCACAGACATACACTGACACACACTCATACTGACACACACTCTCACTGACACTTACACTGACACACACTCTCACTGACACACACTCACACTGACACTCACACTGACATGCACACTGACACACACACTGACACTCACACTGACACTCACACTGACATGCACACTGACACTCACTCTGACACACACTCACACTGACACTCACACTGACATGCACACTGACACTCACTCTGACACACACTCACACTGACACACACTGACATGCACACTGACACACACACTGACACTCACACTGACACTCACACTGACATGCACACTGACACTCACTCTGACACACACTCACACTGACACACACACTGACATGCACACTGACACACACTGACACTCACACTGACACTCACACTGACACGCACTCACACTGACACGCACACTGAAACACTGACACTAACACACTGACACTAATACTCACACTGACACTGATACTCACACTAATACTCACACTCACACTGACACACGCACACCAATACTCACACTGACACTGACACTGACACTCACACTAATACTCACACTGTCACTCACACTGGCACACGCACACCAATACTCACACTGACAATGACACTGACACACACTCACACTGACACAAACTCTCACTGACACACACTCTCACTGACACATACTGACACACACTCACACACACACTCTCACTGACACACACTCACACTGACACACACTCACACTGACACTCACACTGACACTGGGTCTGACACACACTGACACTGACACTGATACACACTGATGCTCACACTGACACACTCACACTAACACTCATTAAAACTCCCACAGTGACATTCTCACTCACACTGACACTCACACTCGCACTAATACTCACACTGATAATGACAATGACACACTGACACTGACACACTGACACTGACACACTGACACTGACACTAATACTCACACTGACACTGACACACTGACACTCACACTAATACTCACACTGACACTGACACACTGACACTCACACTAATACTCACACTGACACTGACACACTGACACTGACACTAATACTCACACTGACACTGACACACTGACACTGACACTCACACTAATACTCACACTGACACACTGACACTCACACTAATACTCACACTGACACAATGACACTCACACTGACACTGACACTCACACTAATACTCACACTCGCACTAATACTGACACACGCACACCAATACTCACACTGACACTGACACACACTCACACTAATACTCACACTGACACACTGACACTGACACGAACACTGACACTGACACACACTCACACTAATACTCACACTGACACTGAAACACACTCACACTGACACATACTCTCACTGACACAAACTCTCACTGACACACACTCATACTGACACTAAAACTCACATTCACACTGACACTCACACTGACACTGGGTCTGACACACACTGACACTCACACTGATGCTCATAGTGACACTGACACTGATACACACTGATGCGCACACTGACACTGACACACTAACAATCACACCAAAACGCCCACAGTGACACTCTCACTCACACTCACACTGACACTAATACTCACACTGACACTCACACTAATACTGACACTGACACTGACACTCACACTGACACTCACACTAATAGTGACACTGACACTCACACTGACACTGACACTAATACTCACACTAATACTCACACTGACACTCACACTAATACTGACACTGACACTGACACTCACACTGACACTAATACTCACACTGACACTCACACTAATACTGACACTGACACTCACACTCACACTAATACTCACACTGACACTGACACTCACACTAATACTCACACTGACACTGACACTCACACTGACACTAATACTCACACTGACACTGACACTCACACTGACACTCACACTAATACTCACACTGACACTGACACACTAATACTGACACTGACACTTACACTGACACTAATACTCACACTGACACTGACACTCACACTAATACTCACACTCACACTGACACTCACACTGACACTCACACTGACACTAATACTCACACTGACACTCACACTAATACTCACACTGACACTCACTCTGACACTCACACTAATACTCACACTGACACTGACACTCACAGAGACACTAATACTCACACTGATAATGACACTGACACACTGACACTGACACCAATACTCACACTGACACTGATACACTGACACTCACACTAATACTCACACTGACACTGACACGAACACTGACACTGACACTCACACTGACACTCACACTAATACTCACACTGACACTGACACTCACACTGACACTAATACTCACACTGACACTCACACTAATACTGACACTGACACTCACACTGACACTCACACTAATACTGACACTGACACTGACACTAATACTCACACTGACACTCACACTAATACTGACACTGACACTCACACTGACACTAATACTCACACTGACACTCACACTAATACTGACACTCACACTGACACTAATACTCACACTGACACTCACACTAATACTGACACTCACACTGACACTAATACTCACACTGACACTCACACTAATACTGACACTGACACTGACACTCACACTGACACTAATACTCACACTGACACTCACACTAATACTCACACTGACACTCACACTGACACTCACACTAATACTCACACTGACACTGACACTCACACTAATACTCACACTGACACTGACACTCACACTGACACTAATACTCACACTGACACTCACACTAATACTCACACTGACACTCACACTAATACTCACACTGACACTGACACTCACACTGACACTCACACTAATACTCACACTGACACTGACACACTAATACTGACACTGACACTCACACTGACACTAATACTCACACTGACACTGACACTCACACTAATACTCACACTCACACTGACACTCACACTAATACTCACACTGACACTCACACTAATACTCACACTGACACTGACACTCACGCTGACACTAATACTCACACTGACACTGACACTCACACTGACACTAATACTCACACTGACACTGACACTCACACTAATACTCACACTGACACACACACACTCACACTAATACTCACACTGACACTGACAATGACATGCACACTGACACTCACACTATTACTCTTACTGTCACTGACACTGACACTCACTAATACTCACACTGACACTGACACTCACCCTGATGCTCACACTGACACTCACACTAATACTCACACTGACATTCACACTGACACTCACACTAATACTCACACTGACACTCACACTGACACACACTCACACTAATACTCACACTGACACTCACAATGACACTCACACTGACACTAACACTCACACTAATACTCACACTGACACTCACACTGACACACACACTAATACTCACACTGACACTCACACTGACACACACTCACACTAATACTCTCACTGACACTGATACTGACACTCACACTAATACTCACACTGACACTGACACACTGACACTCACACTCACCCTGATGGTCACACTAATACTCTCACTGACACTGACACACTGACACACTGACACACTGACACTGACACACTGACACACTGACACACTGACACTGACACACTGACACTGACACTGACACTGACACACTGACACTCACACTAATACTCACACTGACACACTGACACTCACACTCACCCTGATGGTCACACTAATACTCTCACTGACACTGACACACTGACACACTGACACTGACACTGACACACTGACACTCACACTAATACTCACACTGACACACTGACACTGACACTGACACACTGACACTCACACTAATACTCACACTGACACACTGACACACTGACACTGACACACTGACACACTGACACTGACACACTGACACACTGACACACTGACACTGACACACTGACACTGACACTGACACACTGACACTCACACTAATACTCACACTGACACACTGACACTCACACTCACCCTAATGGTCACACTAATACTCTCACTGAATCACTGACACACTGACACTGACACACTGACACTCACACTAATACTCACACTGACACACTGACACTCACACTCACCCTGATGGTCACACTAATACTCTCACTGACACTGACACACTGACACACTGACACTGACACATTGACACTGACACACTGACACTCACACTAATACTCACACTGACACACTGACACACTGACACTCACACTCACCCTGATGGTCACACTAATATTCTCACTGACACTGATACACTGACACACTGACACTGACACACTGACACTCACACTAATACTCACACTGACACACTGACACACTGACACTCACACTAATACTCACACTGACACACTGACACACTGACACTCACACTCACACTCACCCTGATGCTCACACTAATACTCTCACTGACAATGACACACTGACACTGACACACTGACACTGACACACTGACACTGACACACTGACACTCGCACTGATGCCTCTCAGTAGACAGCAGCTTACCAACCACTACTTTTTTGTTTTTTTTTTTCATTGTTTTTTTCATTTCATTTTGTTCATTTATTTAATCAGTGGAATTTCACTTTTGAATTACTGGATTATTTTATCTTTTATTAGTTTAATTCAAACTTCATGAAATGTTTTTTGTAAAAAAAAAAAAACTGTAGATGAGACTTCAGTCAAGAATCAAACACAAACCTTTTATACTCGAGCATTAAACCTGTTTTTAACACGTGAATAATAAAAATAAGCTGAGGTTAGCCGAGGTTAGTGCACTGAATAAATCTCAGCTTGTTTATCATCATTGTCACTCATGGGCACTACAAGCCCTACTCCTTCCTGTCCTGTGGTGCATGCTGGGAAGGTAAAGATTGTGTGCTTCATTTACTCTGTGAAGTCAGTCACCAACCTGAACTCATCTATAAAAGAATCAGAAAGATGTGTGTGTGAGGTTTGCTTCATATTTTCCACTCTGACATTTATGGACACTTAAACACTGTTTAGTACATAACTATGTGATTTGGGACATGACCACACACACACACACACACACACACACACACACACACACACACACACACACACACACACACACAGAGGGTGTATTGGCAGCATCATGGCGGCCGAGTCGAGCCGACTGTAGCGTATTGGATCTGATGGCTGTATTTGCTGCTGCTGTAGATCATCAGACGACACGATGCTCCTGTAAGCTTTATGAGAAAGAATAATGAACAATATAAACTTACCATCTAAACTCAATAAAGCAGCTGTGTATCCAAGTGCTGTGTGTGTGTGCGTGTGTGTGTGTGTGTGTGTGTGTGTGTGTGTAAAAGCTGTGATTTGTAGTGTCTGTTTTTACAACAATAATAAAAGGAACAACAGACTGGACAGTGAGACCGAGCGCTGCACTTATTACACTCATCCTGCTGCTTATGCCTTACTGTTATTTTACTCCTTTATCATTTTATTCTTTCTATTTACATTTTCATTAATGTTGCATTGTATTATTCATGATATTTATTTATTTATTTGTTTGTTTATCCTCATATTCAAATGCTATCTTTTCATTTCAGCTGTCCTTTTTACATATTTATAGAATTTATGTTTTTATAATTCATTGTTTAAAAATATTTTTTTCTTCCTCTTATTGGTGAAATATTTAATGACATTAATTTATTATTTATTCTTTTCGTGGTCCAGAAGCAGGATCCCAGGATGCAGTGGGAGGTTTGTGTCATGTTTCTTATTGTAAGATTCAAATCTTTTTTTTTTTTTTACTATAACAGAAATGTAGAACACACACACACACACACACACACACACACACACACACACACACACACACACACACACACTTTATTATTTAAATGTAATACATTTTTTCCTCAGGTCTTTATAAGGCATCTCTTCTCAAAATGTGAGATTTGAAATGTATTCTGCTGCCATCCAGAGAAACAGAGAAGAACTAGAAAGAAAAAATCTGACAAGACACAGGACAAGTAAATTACTGTGTGTGTGTGTGTGTGTGTGTGTGTGTGTGTGTGTGTGTGTGTGTGTGCAGTGAGGTGGTGATTGAGGTCACTAACAGCTCTACACACACTGAAATAACCACCTCACTGAGACAGCGAGCTTCAGGAGGAGATAACAGCTTTTAGAGAGAGAGGGAGAGAGAGAGAGAGAGAGAGAGAGAGAGAGAGAGAGAGAGAGAGAGATTTGGTGTTTGGTGGAGGACGAATGAGGGATGGAGGACGAATGAGGGATGGAGAAAGAGCAGTAGGGCTTTAATAGGTCTGCAAATACACTAACACTCACACACACACAAGCACACACACATACACACACACACACACACACACACACACACACACACACACACACACACACACACACACACACACATACACACACACATACACACACAGAAAGGGAGAGTGTTAACACAGCAGTACAATGAGGAGGAGTCTCACCACTGATCAGAGCTCATTAACTAATTAGATGATCAGAACGTCTCTGTGTCTGATGTCACTTCAGCTCTTCTTGTGTGTCTGTAAAATCATCAGCTTCAGTCACTTCCTCCTTCACACCTACAGCTACAGACATTACACTGTTACTCTCAGCACAGACTGACACAGGGCTTAAGTTTTATCCCTTTAGAGTTACTTTTAGTCTTGTGGAAGAACAAGAGGAGAACTTTGTTCCTGTTCTCACTCACAGTAAAGGAGATCATCTCACTTCAGTGTCTGCTCACTGACAGACAGACAGATAAACAGACAGACAGACAGACAGATAAACAGACAGACAGACAGATAGATAGACAGACAGACAGACAGACAGACAGACAGACAGATAAACAGACAGACAGACAGATAAACAGACAGACAGGCAGATAAACAGACAGACAGACAGACAGACAGACAGACAGACAGACAGGCAGATAAACAGACA
>NC_062518.1:444597-454597 GCF_022655615.1 Tachysurus fulvidraco
TTGGTCATTTAGTCTATAACACTTCACACTGAAAGAATACATCTGAAATATTTTACAGCTTAACAAATTCCCTGAAACCGAGTGAACTTCAGATCTGGAGCCATTTCTGCATAAAATTCTGCTTTTGATGTGGAAGTGATGTTCTCACCTCACGTTTAATTTAAACACAACCCACACACACACATGCAAATGAGCTTGGCCTATTAGCATAGCTCCTGTGAGCCCTTTTAACTATTCATGTAAAATATGTTAATGGCGTATAAATGTAAAAAAATAAAGGGCTGATTTATGCAAATGAGCTGAGAGCCAGGACGAGGACTCACTCTGTTAAAGGACGACGTGTTGACTGGCAATGAAAACAATTAGAGAGCATTAAGTCATAATTGTGACTCGGGAGACAACGAGGAAGAGCCTCACACACACACACACACACACACACACACACACACACACACACACACACACACACACACACACACACACACAGCAGGAGGCCCAAAGCATATACTGAAAGCATATTCTACACTCAATCCTGAGGAAAACTGAGGGGAAAAACAACAACGTTTTATTTATTTCCTGAAACACATAAGTGCACAGAGGATAAAAAGCACAGAATCAAATCTGCAAACATCAAACTGCTCCCACAGCTCCGTATATTCAATTCATATTGATTCAATTTACTTGTAGAGCACTTTTAACAGTGGACATTGTCTCAAAACAGAACAAAAATGAAAGCTTCAAATTATTTATCTGTAACATTTGTCCATAATGATCAAGCCTGAGGTGATGGTGGTGGGATCCCTGAGATGACATGAGGAAGAAACATCGAGAGGAACCAGACTCAGAAGTGAACCTCATCCTCATTTGGGTGACACTGAACAGGAAATAATGTAAATGTGAGTAATGTCAATGTAAATAATGTCTGTCATATATATAAATTTACAAGTAAAAAATAGTAACATTAGTATGTATACACTTAAAGACCCACCCTCATGTCCAAACTCCTCTACATATATGAGCCGAATTACACACCCACTATCACATATATGAACTGCCGACTGAAGAGCTGTTCTTATTCCCTAATATAACCTTATTTAAATGTAATGAAGACACACCCATATAACCATGTATGGCCTTCAAGCCTCAGACACTAAAATTAAACCCCACCCATCATGCCCCTTAATGCCTATTCACAGCTGCTATTAATTTGCATACACATCAGTAGACATGCCCACCAAGCCATATATGGTTGTCTAATCCCATCCACAAAAATACATTTCTATTTTTACATATGGCATCAAAACACACCCACATTTCCTTACAAGGATTTTGACCACACCCACTCAGTACTGTTTCTATTTGCATATACATGCTTGTCACTGAGGCATATTCGAGTTATTTAGAATATAAGTCTCGTATAAGTTTTTTGGGTCGTACTTCACTCGGCCTGCTGGAGACAAAGTGTTCTGATGCCGACTTTTTATTCGAGGTTTAAACACACAGAAGACGCTCTGTGGTGAAGCTCATCAGCGCTCACTGGCAGTCCTGGAATATAATACACGGCTGTTAGCATCTTGGCTGGATTACAGTTGTGCCCAGAGATGATGTTTACTGGCTTTGTACCCTAATATCCACTCAGTGGGATGGAGCAGCTTTCAGGAAACTCAGCTACCGATGAGAGACGGAAGGAGAGACGGAACAAGGAACAAAGGACACTGTGTCTAAACTAATCACACCAAATATGTGCACGTCTGATCGACATGGTTTACGCTAATAATCACTCAAATAAATCTAGAATTCTTTACAGAAAAGACAAACTTTAGTCCGTTCACATGTTCTGCTTCACATCTCTCATTTCTGCCCTTTGATTTTTTTACCCAGTTTATTTAAGGCAGTAAATAATAAACACTATGGTACAGACTGGCACAAAAGACCCCGAGTGTCAGATTCCTTTATAGGGGGACTGAGGGAACTGAGTCGAGCTGTGTGATCAGTTATCGGATGAGAACCTGAGAGACTCTGGTGCTGGGCATTCACAAAATTCCAGGGGTTTCGTTACAATGACGTAAAGTGGGCATGTTTCCGGGGGTCTTGGAAAAACGCCCTCTTTCATACTACGAAGGACAAAACAGTCATACGGGTAGATTTATTTTAGAAAACAAATAAACAAGCAAAAACTATGCTTAGGGTTAGGGTTAGATTATCAAAAAGGCCACGCCTACCTGATGACGCAATATCTGTTACGCTGTTCTGAAATCCCTGGAAATAAGTGCATCCCCTCTGTGTTGAGTGAGTGCTGTAGTCCTCGGCGGCCATGTTTGTATTCTGGGTAATGTAGCTGGACACAGATTCCAGCATAACTATATTTAATGCATGACTTTTATTGTAGCATGATTCACTAATTTTTTATATGATTTAATTATTTTAACATGATTCACTTCTGTTAATCTCACCTGAAATCTGTCTATTTTAATGTGACTCTTTTACGCACGAGTCGTTTATGTTCACTTCTGATTCGTTTGATTTCACGTGAGCTCGATGTCTGTTAGCTTTGTCTCCTGTAAGGTTTAGCTGTGAGGTAAAACAGCATTGTGAACACATATCTCTCCTTTTTTGTGATTCTGTACAGTGAATGTTAATGACTCGGTTTGTTTTTATTCCACTTTAGCAGCTCTTCAGACTTCCTGGTGCTTGACGATTTCTGAATCTTGTGGGCAGAACGAGTGTGATTCAGCTGAAGTGTTGCAGTTGAAGAAACGGTGAGTGTCTGACTGAGAGAACTGTGTTTGGATGTTTTGATGTGATGTGAGAGATCTGACTAATCCGTGTTCAGAGAATTCACTGTGGCCCAGCGCTACTTAGATTAGTTGTAGTGTTAGCATTAGCATAAGCACACAGCTAATGAGATACATGACCATGCTTTAGCTAATTTAACTTTAATCGTCTTTAGTGTTTCCTGCTGAGACATTTGCTCTCTCCTCGACACCCGTCCTACACAAACATCACCTCCTTATCATATGTGATTATACGGATTATACATGTGATATATGATCACATTTTAAAATAGTTATATTCATTCATCATTTTAATTAATGTGAAAATAGTCACATAAAAAAGAAATACATGCAAACAAAAGAGCCACATGTGAATATAAGGGGATAGAGGAATCACTTAAAAAAAAAAAAAGGAATGACACATGAGGTAAATGAATCATATGGAAGAATCATGTGATCAGTTCGTGATCAGTTCGAATCTCAGTGTGTCACAGCGTAAGATTGATCTCAGATATTCTCAGTGATCCTGACATGCTGGTGTCACGTCACACACGTCTTCCTGGTTCATAGCCGAATTTTGGCATGTATTTGATGAAGCTGCTTGGATGGAGTGTCTGTTGATTGTTCAGGATGTTCAGACTATGTTGAACTGTCACCTCTAGTATAATTAGCATCGTCAGGATCTAGTTTACTGTCCTGTTAGTACATCTGCTGTTTCATCTGGTTTGGCAGGCACAACAAATGCAATCTGGTCTCCATGTGATGGGTAGTGGTGGAATCTCCCAGGCCTACGAGCCCTTCACCTCTAGGGATTAAGGCTCACTCCACTACACACATCACTTTGTCCAGCACTTTGGTTAGGGGTGAATCCCCTCAGGCATATTTGTGCTTCAGAGGGTTTTTCCTCTGCGCACACACACATCAGATTCTATAATACAACCTGGGCTTTACAGGGCTAATGGTGCTCTGCTCACAGCTTGCTTGTGCCCTTTCATGACTTCCAGGACAGACATCTCCTGGAAACTGGCGGTGATGGTATTGGCGTTCCCATAGTATCAGCTATGACGCAGTGTCGAGTTCCCTCAAAAGGGAACTACACCAGGTAATGTATGTAACCCAGTTCCCTGAGAAGGGAATGAGACACTACGTATCAGAGAACCGGGGTTAAAAACAGACCCAAATGCAGGATAGCAAAACAAAACAAAACAAAAAAATCGGTCTATTAATAAAACAAACTAAAGCAAACACAGACAAAACAAAAGACAGAACAAAAGACAAGGATTCCACTCTGCCAAAGACAACGTGGCACAGCTAAATACTCAAGACAATTGGACACATAAGGAACAGGTGTGCTGAGGTGGGAAGGAATAGACTAGGGCTGGTGGGCAGACACGTAAACACAGAACGTAGACAAAAGGCACGTGGAAAATGTCCGGGCCAGATCCTGACAGTACGCAGCTCGAGTCGTGGCTCCTGAAGCACAACAGGCTGGTGACATCCTCCGCAGGCAAGAAGTGAGGCAGCATCCTCAGCGAGAAACAGGAAGCGAAGCGGCGTCCCCCACCGGAACAAATGCGGAGCGTTGTCCACCAACAAGAACAAAAAATAAAAGAAAAAGAAATCAAAATTCTAAAAAGTCCAGGGGTTAAAAGGGCAGAAAATAATTAAAAAAAATGCTCCCATAATAATCTGGTGCCAGGCTAGAGGCTATCCCGCCTGGTCTGAGAGTGGCAGAATCCTTCTGTGAGTTAACCGAGGTTAAAAACAGACCCAAATGCTGGATAGTTAAAAAGAAAACACGGTTTATTAATAAAACAAACAAAACCAAACACAGACAAAACAAAAGACAGAACAAAAGACAAGGATTCCGCGCTGCCGAAGGCAACTTGGCACGGCTAAATACTCGAGACAATTAGACACATAAGGGACAGGTGTGCTGAAGCGGGAAGGAATAAACAAGGGCGGGGCAGACACGTGAACACAGAACGTAAACAAATGGCACATGGAAAAAGTCCGGACCAGATCCTGACACTACGTCTCCACACATCCACACAAAGAGCTTCAGAAACAACTTCCCCATTTCAGTGTTTCGATACCATCAGACATGATGCCCTGCTCAGTGAACCAGGTGACATACGTTACCATTTGGTTTGCTCAATATTCAGATAATTGAACCAAGTAACTGAAACTGAATCACTGAAATGATTAATTTTCTCTCTCCAGCATCAGCACAGTGCTGATGGCTCTAATATCCACAATGAAAACACCAATACATCTGAACACCTATGATAAGCTGCGACTGTTGAAGGAAATTCGAGGATTTCTGAGGACATTTTGGGCCTTTATCTGTTTCATTGATTTCAACTCAGTGAGCCTTTATAACCTCTAACGCTGTAACTCTTATATCTTTATTCAGCTCTATAGATCTGCTGTCGGAGGACTTCAGACTCTACACTCACTACACTGACCTTTATACTGACCATCTATCACATTCACACTGAAACACTTCACACTTTCACTGGAGAATTTCCATATGGTTTAGAAAGTCAAACACACACACACACACACACACACACACACACACACACACACACACACACACACACAACTATGAATAATATTTAATTAGTTTAAATAATTCAAATAATACTATTAATATTTATGGATTTTATTTTACTGTTTATAAGTCTTTATTAAATACTATAACCATCTTCCTCCTCTGTACATTTCCAAACCATCTCAATCTAGTCTCTCTGTCCTTGTCCCCAAAACAGCCAACCTGAGCTGTCCCTAATGTCCTAATGAGGATGTCCTAATCCTGTCCATCCTCGTCACTCCTAAAGAAACCTCAACATCCACATCTCTGCTACCTCCATCTCTGCCTCATGTCTTTTCCTCACTGCTACAGTCTCTAACCCATACAGCAGAGCTGCTCTCACTACTGTCTTCTACACCTTTCCTTTCATTCTCCCTGACACTCTTCTGTCATACAAAACACTCCTGTCACTCTTCTCCACCCACTTCGACCTGCACTCGCCTCTTCACCTCTTTTCCACACTCCCCGTCACACTGGATGTTTGACCTTCTTGACTTCATCCCCCTGTAAGCTCACAGTTTTATTCCCTCCCTCTCATTCACACACATTATTCTGTCTCACTTCCACTAAATTTCATTCCTCTTCTTTCCAGAACAGACCTCCACCTTTCAAGGTGTTCCTCCACCTGCTCCCTACTCTCACTACAGATCACGATGTCATCTACAAACATCGTTGTCCATGAAGATCCTGTCTGACTTCATCTGTCAACCTGCCCCACCCCACCCCACCTTAAACTCCTCGGTCTGACCTACAGCACATGTCACATGTCATACTCCTCTCATACATATACTAAACTACTCTGATGTACTTCTCTGTCACTCCTGACATCCTCATACAGTACCATAGCTTCTGACCATCTCTGTACTTCTCCATTAACATTCTCAGAGCAGAAATTGCATCAGTTGTGCTCTTTCTGGGCATGAAGCCATACTGCTGCTCACAAATATCCACTTCCTTTCTTATCCTAGCTTTCACTACTCCTCCCTCCGCACCTCACCACTGTTTTTAAAGATCAACACTAGAACACTTCTCCATTCCTCAGGCATCTTCTCACTCTCAATCTAGATAGAAACTGCACTGCTGTCTCTCCAAAACACTTCCACACCTCCACATCTGGACCAACAGACTTTCCACTCTTGATTCTCCTCAGATCCTTCCTCACCTTCCTCAGATCCTTCCTCACCTCATCTTCCCTATTTCCTGCTCTACAATATTCACCTCTTCCTCCTGTCTTTCCCTCTCATTTTCCTCATTCATCAGCTCCCCAAAATACTCCTTCCATCTTCTCTGCACACTCTCCTCACCTGTCAGCACCTCCCCATCTCTATCTCTCTATCTCATTAATCTGTAAGTCCTTCTCACCTTCCCTCGTGTCTAACCTGGCATACAACTCATCGTATGCTTTCTGTTTGGTCTTTGTCACGTCCCACTTCTTTTTAGTTAGCCTCTTCCTCTGAATGAACTTCCTCGTTCCACCACCATGTTCCCTTATCTTCTTTTCTCCTTCCAGAGGACACACCTAGCACTCTCCCACCTGTCTCCCTGATCACTTCTGCTGTAGTTTCCCAGTCATCTGGAAGCTTTTCCAGACCACCCAAATCCTGTCTCAGCTTCTGTATGAATTCCTCACAAAATTCTCTTTTTCAACTTTATCTTTTTCTTTCTGACCACCAGAGACATCTTACACATCACCACCTGATGCTGTCTACACTCTCTCCTACCACCACTTTGCAGTCATTAATCTGTGCAGTCTACCTGCGTACTCCTACCTCCACTCTTATGTGGAACTCTACGTTCCTTCTGGAGATAAGTGTTAACTACAGCCGTTTCCATCTGCTTAGCAAAGTCCACCACCATCAGTCCTGCTAGGTTCCTTTCCATAACACTAAACCTGCCCATCACCTCCTCATCACCTCTGTTCCCCTCACCAACATGTCTGTTGAAGTCTGCTCCAATCACTACTCCAATCTGCTCCAATCACTGCTCCAATCATCTACCATCTGAAAGACTCTCCATCACCTCATCTAACTCACCCCAGAATCTCTCCTTCTCTTCTAACTCACAGTCTAATTGTGGATCATAACCACTGACCACATGTAATTTCTAACTACAAACTGATGACCCAGTCTGACACCCTTTAAGCTCTAACACATTGCTCACACACTCATCCTTCACCATCACTCCTACCCCAATTCTCTTCCTATCCACGCCATAATAAAACAGTTTGTACCCCCCCACCCCCACTACTACGTACTTTGTTCCCCTTCCCTCTAGTCTCCTGAACACACAGTATATCTACTGTCCTTCTCTCCATCATGTCCACCAGCTCTCTATCTTTCCCTGTCATTGTATAAACATTAAGAGTCCCTATACTCAGACCTCTTCTCCTGCCTTTCCTCTTCTCTCTCTGTCTGCAAACTCTTCTCAACTGTAGCCCAATTTCTGCTGGCACCCTGTAGGTCGACATCCGGTGGGGGTGTGTGTGTGTGTGTGTGTGTGTGTGTGTGTGTGTGAGTGTGTGTGTGTGTGTTTGTCGTTATGTTTATGTAATGTATTATTATTTCATATTAATTATTTATAAAATAATACATTGTTTATTCTAATGATTATTATTGTGTTGTCCTTTAATAATAAATAATATTTATTTGATTTTTTCATATACTTCATATACTTGTGTAATTATAAAAAACCTACATATTCATATTTAATTTCTATAAATAATTAGTATTTGATCATAGCATCATTTTCCCTCAAATATAAACACGATCAAAAACAACAGATTACTAAATTAAAATGTTATTATTATAGTATTATGAATATTTTATTATTTCTAATATTTATTTCTGCACTGCATCTTTACTCAACTGAAATAACAAACAAACAAACAAACAAACAAACAAACAAAAACATAACTTGGAAAATGGACCACAACAACACCAAACAGATATAAAAATGAAATTTGATAAAAAAAAATATATAATAAAAAAAGCCCTTATTTATATGCTAATGCAGTGAATCCTGCTGTTTATGTGCTGATGATCTGCTGCTTTTGCTGTTTCAGCTAAATGACGAGTTTGAGCTTTTAGAGAATGAACCTCAGTGTGGATGGAGGATCTGCTGTCACGTTCATCTCATCAACACCACAGCAGCTTCCCGACACAGCAGCTTCCCGACACAGCAGCTTCCCGACACAGCAGCTTCCCAACACAGCAGCTTCCCAACACAGCAGCTTCCCAATACAGCAGCTTCCCGACACAGCAGCTTCCCAACACAGCAGCTTCCCAACACAGCAGCTTCCCAACACAGCAGCTTCCCGACACAGCAGCTTCCCGACACAGCAGCTTCCCGACACAGCAGCTTCCCAACACAGCAGCTTCCTGTCTGGATCTTAGAATCAAAATCACATAAAAAAACAAATAAATAAATAACTACAGCAGACAAAATGCAAGGGCTGTTTCGGGAAGAGTATCAGCGCTGGATCAGTGAGTCTCACTCCTATTATTTCATTTTATTTTATTACATTTTTATTATCTTCAGGTGATAATGATCATATAAACAGCTGCTTTCCCACCCAGACATATTATAATATAAATAAGAATCTTTTTTTAATATAATATAATATAATCTAATATAATATATCTTTATCTCATGAGATCTTCATGTGTTTTCTGGTCTGTTTAGTTTCAGCACTTTAAACCTGAAGCTGTTTGACGATCAGTTTATTTAAAGTAAATATTTAAATCAAATAACGAAGAACGAATAAAAAGGAATCTCTGAGTGCAAAAATGAGCTGATTAAAAAAATATTATGAAATTCATTCCCACATTTTTAGCCTCATTTCACATGAATGAAGCAGAAGATTAATGAATGATTTTTTTTATTATTAATACTTAATACTTGTATTTTACAGTTTCTTAGATTAAGCACAATAAAAACTGGATAATGATTAATTACAATTTTTATCAATTAAGAGATCAGATAAGTCTATATTAGGGCCCTAAGGTAGGGGACACGATGTCAGTATGCACACTGTTTAATGATGAGGATTTTCAGCCATTTATTATTGATGACAACCTCAACTGCTATTGGTTATTATTCATTCATTCATTCATTCATTCATTCATTCATTCATTCATTCATCTTCTACCGCTTATCCGAACTTCTCGGGTCATGGGGAGCCTGTGCCTATCTCAGGCGTCATCGGGCATCGAGGCAGGATACACCCTGGACGGAGTGCCAACCCATCACATGGCACACACACTCTCATTTACTCACACACACACACACACACACTACGGACAATTTTCCAGAGATGCCAATCAACCTACCATGCATGTCTTTGGACCGGGGGAGGAAACCGGAGTACCCGGAGGAAACCCCCGAGGCACAGGGAGAACATGCAAACTCCACACACACAAGGTGGAGGTGGGAATCGAACCCCCAACCCTGGAGGTGTGAGGCGAACATGCTAACCACTAAGCCACCGTGAATCCTGGCTTATTATTCAGATTAATAATAATAATAATAATAATAATAATAATAATAATAATAATAACAAATTGTTTTCATTTTATAATATCAGTGAGTTAAACTCAGGAAGTCATTGCAGAGATCAGTGTGTCACTATTAA
>NC_062518.1:459597-462097 GCF_022655615.1 Tachysurus fulvidraco
GTTTCACTGAGACACACACACACCCAACACACACTCACACACACTGTCTGACTGAGACACACACACACACACACACACACACACACACACACACACACCCAACACACACTCACACACACTGTCTGACTGAGACACACACACACACACACACACACACACACACACACACACACACACACACACACACACACACCCAACACACACACACACACACACACACACACCCAACACACACTCACACACACTGTCCCACTGAGACACACAATACACACAACACACACACAGAACACACAGTCTCACTGACACACACACACACACACACACACACACACACACACACACACACACACACACACACACACACACACACACACTGTCTCACTGAGACACACTAATCTATCTATCTATCTATCTATCTATCTATCTATCTATCTATCTATCTATCTATCTATCTATCTATCTATCGGTCCTCTCATGACTCTTTAAAATCTAATTTGACTTTTATAAAAAATGCTGTACTACTGTGGATTCTGTGTCTCACAAGAAATCTCACAATCTCTCTTTGCACTTGTTACTGAAACTCTTCTGCTATCAGACAGAGGAACAGACGGACAAAGAGACAGACAGACTATCTGTCTAAATAAATGTTCAGTTTGTGCAAGCCGCATGAATTCAGGAATTAGTGTGGAATGAAAATAAGCAATCTGCATTCAAATCAGGGCAATGCAGTGGGCAGCGGCAAGAGAGATCAAGTAATGCATGAGTATAGCAGAGAGCAGAGAGAGGTAGGAGAGAGAGAGAAGATAGAGAGGGAAGATAGAGAGATAGAGAGCAGAGACGCAGAGAGAAGCGAGAGAGAGAGACAAAGAGCGAGAGATGATGCGAGAAGAGCGAGACGAGAAAGGCGAGAGAGAGAGCAAAAAGAGAGAGAGAGCGAGAGAGAGAGAGAGAGAGAGAAAGAGCGAGAAGAGAGAGAGAGATGAAAGAGAGGAGAGGAAAGAGAGAGCCCCTCCACCCACCCCCCCCCCCCCCCCCCCCCCCCCCCCGCTGCTTGGTAGCTTGCAGTGACAGAAACAGGCTGAAAATGTCATTAGGTATTTATTGATGAGATCTCATTCATTTGGAACTTTGTTTACGGAGAAATGGAGTTTTATACACTGAACTGTGAGATGACATCGGAGCAGAAATCCCATGAGGACGGAGGCTGGGTGGTGTCGGAGGGATGAACGTGTGGCTGTGGAGCAGATGCTGAAACGTGGATCACATTTAACTAGGTTCCTTAGAAATCTACAGCCAGAACCACTTTGTTTAATCTAATATCCACCTCTTACAACTGGGCCTGAAATAAATAAATAAATAAATATTCTGCATCAGAACTCTTTTAAATGATAGAACATTTGTGATAATTCTGATGCTCATTATTTTATATACACACACATATATATATGAAAGTGTTAGTGACGTGACATACGGCTAAGTACGGTGACCTATACGCAGAATTCGTTCTCTGCATTTAACCCATCCCACACACAGCAGTGAACACACACACACACAGTGAACACACACTCGGAGCAGTGGGCAGCCATTTATGCTGTGGCGCCCGAGACTCGAACCCACAACCTTAGGGTAAGGAGTCAGACTCTCTAACCCAGGGGTCGGCAACCCGCGGCTCCGGAGCCGCAAGTGGCTCTTTCATCCCTCTGCTGCGGCTCCCTGTAGATTTGGAAAATAAAAATTTTATTAAAATTTATTTTATTTTAGTTATTTAGTTAGTTAAAAAAAGTCATTCTAAATTGTAAGATTATGATGCTCTTGTAACATTAAAATAAACCGTGTTTAATTTTTTTGTCGCTCAAAATATGCGTCATAACTGCCGACTTGTGAAATCCGACACAGAAGCAGACGCATTTTTGGTTTTTTGCAGCCGGCAAGTTAAAAGTTTGATGTCATGCAGGATATCAAGTGTCACACACTGAGAGTGACGTCCCTCATGTCGGTCTTTTCTCATGCTCTCCCGCCACACATCGTATTTCTCACGCAGAAAAAACTCTCTATGGAAACGGGCAGGAACCGAGCGCGTCTCCCCTGGAGCTCTTAGTCGAGCCTGACACTTATCAGCCAATCACAACAAGAGGCTACACAACAGCCAATCAGATAATAGCACTATTGTATCTGGGTAAGATTTAACACAACAACCAATGAAAAAAAATTGGGGTTGCAGGGTGGGGGGTGGGGGTGGGGGGGTTGGAGATGTCACGCTCGCCTGTCTTCAAAACTTGAGAGCCGAAGACGACTCAATTAGACATTGAAGATTTTATTTGAAAGTAACCTTCGACCCAGCGTCTTTTTACTTAAGGTTAGTTCAAACTGTTCAAAATATTTCTTTGCCTGCAGAAATAAAATGTCGTTCACTCGGTAGCAGTTCATTGATTTCATAAACACAACACACTACAGTTTATTCTACACTTTCCATAAAGGTAAAAAACGACATATGCAGCGT
>NC_062518.1:464597-477097 GCF_022655615.1 Tachysurus fulvidraco
GGCTTTACTGTATCCCTGCACCATCAGACACCCTACTCCTATATTCTTCCCTTTACATAAATAGTTCCATCTCAGAAACTACATTTATACACAAACACTAACAAAACAATTCTAAAAATTTGAGTAAACGTAATATTTATAAATAAAGTTCTGTATGTGTGAAGGTTTAGTCACAGAGAAGATAAATGAGTCTGAACTCTGACGCTCACACAGACCAGGACGTCTACCTTCCCTCCGTGCTGAGAAACGTGTCATTTCATTTCATTTAATGAACAGATTTTATTTTATGGATTGTATATTTTATGAAGGTTTGTCCTCAGCGGTGTCTGGTGTGTGTTTGGGAAAAGAGCGTGTAGAGGAGCAGAGATGAAATCCGGTGTTTAGTGAGGATTAGAGTGAAGCAGTGATCAGACTGTCAGCTGAACTCCAGGATAATAAATAATCAGCCATTATCACAGGAAAACACCTGAGTGAGGGATTTAAAGCTCATCGCTGACCGAGTGACTCACTAACACCTCGTAATAAACACAGGATTTCAGTTCATATAATAATCAACAATAACCTCTACACACTCACACTCCTGATAGACAGGGGGCGTGGCCTAAAGTCACAGGAGTGAGTCGGACAAAGAGGCAGAAAATAAAGAAAATAATTTATTACTGCTTAAAAAAATAATCTTACAATGAGAAAGAAAAAATAAGGGAAATAGAAGATCGAGAAAGAATGGAAGCTTAGAAAGAAAGAAAGAAAGAAAGAAAGAAAGAAAGAAAGACACAAAACTTATAGAAGAATAAAAGATGGACTAAGAAAAAAATGAATAAAAAAATTATCTTTCTTTTATTTGCTTATAAGACTGAAGTGTGTGGTGCTTAATTAGAGGCCGTACACGTCCATGACGTATTAACTGCATAGTTACATGCGCACACACACACACACACACAAAAACAAAACAAAAACCAACACACAAAAAACAAAACACAACACACAAAAAACACAACACACACACGACACACACAGACAAAAACACACACACAACACACACACCCACATCAACCGCGCACACACACCCACACACAACACATCACACACAGCGCACACACACCCAAAACACACACACACACACTACAACACCCCGCGCATACACACACACACAACACAAAAACACAAAGACACACCAACACACACACCACAAGCCGCACCACATACACACCACACAAACAGCACCACCCATACACCCACCCACTACACATCACACACACACAAACACACACACACACACACACACACACACACACACACACACACACACACACACACACACACACACACAGTGCTGATGAACAGTTTGAGGTCATCTCTGTGCCTCTTGAGGATGCCACTGAGGGAAATGAATAAAAAATGTTTTTCTCACTTTCACAGTTTTTACTTTACGCAAATGGGTTTGTGTTATTTATTTATTTATTTTATTTTGTAGGGGTTTGTTGTCTGTTTTAATTATTTTCTATAGTGGATAAGTGAATGATGCCTGCGCTTCCCTCTAATGTGGTCTCACGTCACTGAGGTGTAATAAAGCAGACATGAAGTGGAATCTCGTAGACATCCTTGGTGACTCAGCGTGATGAAGACGTGGACTCATTTACAGGAGCCTCGGGAAATGTAACGGACAAGTGATTAATTAGTGTTCAACCTTAATCAGTGTGTCTTTACTGAAATACACTGTGTGTGTGTGTGTGTGTGTGTGTGTGTGTGTGTGTGTGTGTGTGTGTATGTGAATGAGGGAGAGGAGCTTATCACTGACCACTTCATCAGTGTACTTTAGAGAGGGGTGTGTGTGTGTGTGTGTATGTGTGTGTGTGTATGTGTGTGTGTCGGAGTGATGTTATTTACTAACCACACCATTGGCCAGCACTCACACCGCTGTCAGATTGACGCATGTGGCTGTCAGTAGAAAACGTCAGAGCTGAGTGTGTGTTAATGCTGATGACGACTCATTGTCTTGCTCTAACATCAAAGCTGAGAGAAGGAAAAAAACTGTTCTGTAAACTCGTGTTCTAAAATATTCTAAAACATTAAAGTGAGAAAAAAGATAAAGCATAATGAAATGAGTTCTTACTGGCTGAGAGGAGAGAGAACAATGGAACATCACACCAAGGCTGTGTGTGTGTGCATGTGTATTTATGCATGTGCAGGTGTGTGTGTGTGTGTGTGTGTGTGTGTGTGTGTGTGTGTGTGTGTGTGTGTGTGTGTGTGTTTGTGTGTGCGTCCTCGGGTGTGTGTGAGTGTGCGGGTGTGTGTGAGTGTCAAAGTGTGTGTGTGTGTGATAGTGTATGTGTGTGTGTGTGTGTGTGTGTGTGTGTGTGTGTGTGTGTGTGTGTATTATGTGTTATGTGTTTTGATGGGTATGAATGATGTTTTGTGAGGTGTGTGTGAGTGTATCGAATGGATGTGGGGGGTGCGTATGGGTGTGTAGTGGTGGGGGTGTGTGGGTATGTGGGTTGAGTATGTGATGTTGTGTGTGTAGTAGTGTGTGTGTGTGTAGTGTGATTGGTGTTGTATGTGTGTGTGACTTGGGTTTTGTGTGGATGTAGTGTGATGTGTGTGTGTGTGTGTGTGGGGTGGTGTGTGTGTGTGTGTGTGTGTGTGTGTGTGTGTGTGTGTGTGTGTGTGTGTGTGTGTGTGTGTGTGTGTGTGTGTGTGTGTGTGTGTGTGTGTGTGTGTGTGTGTGTGTGTGTGTGTGTGAGTCATTAAGAGTCAGTTTATTAATTATTAATGTCTTTTGCACACTGAAGGTCACTTTTTCCCCCTTGAGTCCGGTTCCTCTCAAGGTTTCTTCCTTTACCAATTTAAGGCAGTTTTTCCTTGCCACTGCTGCCTGAGTCACCTCAGACTTGCTCATAGGGGAATAAATACATACACACTGTGAACTATATACAACTAATAATAATCTAGAATTTTTATTCTGTTAATTCTTATTTCTTTTATTATTCGTTATTTCCTTTATCATTAATTATGTTTACCTTCTGCTCTGTGTTTATGTTCTGTAAAGCTGCTCTGAGACAATGTCTATTGTAAAAAGCGCTATACAAATAAACTTGTGTTGAATTGAATTGAATTGAATTGACTTTACAAAAATAATGATGCAAAAATCTAAAATTGCAATTTCTAAAATGCTTTAACATGATTGTGTAGCACATTAGTTTTCTTCTGCTCACACAAACATCTACACAAACATCTACACAAACATCTACACAAACATGTATACAAACATCTACACAAACATCTACACAAAAGTCTACACAAACATCTACACAAACACAAACATCTACACAAACATGTATATAAACATCTACACAAACACCTACACAAACATCTACACAAACATCTACACAAACATGTATACAAACATCTACACAAACATCTACAAAAAAGTCTACTCAAACATCTACACAAACATCTACACAAATGCCTACACAAACATCTACACAAACATCTACACAAACATCTACACAAACACAAACACCTACACAAACACCTACACAAACGTCTACACAAACACCTACACAAACACCTACACAAACACCTACACAAACGTCTACACAAACATGTATACAAACATCTACACAAACATCTACACAAAAGTCTACACAAACATCTACACAAACACAAACATCTACACAAACATGTATATAAACATCTACACAAACACCTACACAAACATCTACACAAACATCTACACAAACATGTATACAAACATCTACACAAACATCTACAAAAAAGTCTACTCAAACATCTACACAAACATCTACACAAATGCCTACACAAACATCTACACAAACATCTACACAAACATCTACACAAACACAAACACCTACACAAACACCTACACAAACGTCTACACAAACACCTACACAAACACCTACACAAACACCTACACAAACGTCTACACAAACATGTATACAAACATCTACACAAACATCTACACAAAAGTCTACACAAACATCTACACAAACACAAACATCTACACAAACATGTATATAAACATCTACACAAACACCTACACAAACATCTACACAAACATCTACACAAACATGTATACAAACATCTACACAAACATCTACAAAAAAGTCTACTCAAACATCTACACAAACATCTACACAAATGCCTACACAAACATCTACACAAACATCTACACAAACATCTACACAAACACAAACACCTACACAAACACCCACACAAACGTCTACACAAACACCTACACAAACGTCTACACAAACACCTACACAAACGTCTACACAAACACTTACACAAACGTCTACACAAACACTTGCACAAACATCTACACAAACACTTACACAAACGTCTACACAAACACTTACACAAACGTCTACACAAACACCTACACAAACACCTACACAAACGTCTACACAAACACCTACACAAACACTTACACAAACGTCTACACAAACACTTACACAAACGTCTACACAAACACCTACACAAACACCTACACAAACGTCTACACAAACACCTACACAAACACCTACACAAACGTCTACACAAACACCTACACAAACGTCTACACAAACACCTACACAAACACCTACACAAACACCTACACAAACACCTACACAAACGTCTACACAAACACCTACACAAACACCTACACAAACACCTACACAAACGTCTACACAAACACCTACACAAACGTCTACACAAACACCTACACAAACACCTACACAAACACCTACACAAACGTCTACACAAACACCTACACAAACGTCTACACAAACACCTACACAAACACCTACACAAACACCTACACAAACGTCTACACAAACGTCTACACAAACGTCTACACAAACACCTACACAAACGTCTACACAAACACCTACACAAACACCTACACAAACACCTACACAAACACCTACACAAACGTCTACACAAACACCTACACAAACGTCTACACAAACACCTACACAAACGTCTACACAAACACCTACACAAACGTCTACACAAACACCTACACAAACACCTACACAAACACCTACACAAACACCTACACAAACACCTACACAAACGTCTACACAAACACCTACACAAACGTCTACACAAACACCTACACAAACGTCTACACAAACACCTACACAAACACCTACACAAACGTCTACACAAACGTCTACACAAACACCTACACAAACACCTACACAAACACCTACACAAACGTATACACAAACGTCTAAACAAACACCTACACAAACACCTACACAAACACCTACACAAACACCTACACAAACGTCTACACAAACACCTACACAAACACCTACACAAACACCTACACAAACGTCTACACAAACACCTACACAAACGTCTACACAAACACCTACACAAACACCTACACAAACACCTACACAAACGTCTACACAAACACCTACACAAACACCTACACAAACACCTACACAAACACCTACACAAACGTCTACACAAACGTCTACACAAACACCTACACAAACGTCTACACAAACACCTACACAAACACCTACACAAACACCTACACAAACACCTACACAAACACCTACACAAACGTCTACACAAACACCTACACAAACGTCTACACAAACACCTACACAAACACCTACACAAACGTCTACACAAACACCTACACAAACACCTACACAAACACCTACACAAACACCTACACAAACACCTACACAAACGCTGCATCTATAAACAAATGTAAATAAAAACAGTCCATAGTAAACAAAATGACAGTATTGAAGTGAATTAACTGTTAATTCCACAATAACCAAAATGAACATAAAGGTGAAATAAAAACTCCGCTGTGACTTTCAGACTTGATGAAGGACAAAATCAGAAAGTTTCACACTGTTTGCCATGAAACATTAAATATGTCCTGAATCTCTGTGTAGAAATATGTTAACTGAACTGACTCCCTAATATAAGTGATTCATACAGTAAGTCTATATGACCCGACTCTCTGATGGAAGTGATTCCTCAGTTGAAACGAACTGACTCCCCAATGGGAGTGATTCATCGGTCTAAATGAACCGACTCCCTGACATAAACGATTCATCGGTCTAAATGAACCGACTCCCTGACATAAATGATTCATCAGTCTAAATGAACCGACTCCCTGACATACAGTAAATGATTCATCGGTCTAAATGAACCGATTCCTGATGGGAACTCGCCAGCGGTGACGATTAGTTTATCCTTTGCTTTAACGAGTCATTTAGAAAGAATTCAGTCTTTTCGAACACTGTGCTTCACAACGTTTTACTGCTCTCTCCAGTATGGTACAGATTTAGGGGTCAAAGGTTGATCTGTAGGCGAGTTGGATGGTGAATTGATTTGTGATTAGCGGTCAGGTTATGATGGGTAATCAGGTTAACATGGACTTTACTGACAGCTAACGATTAGAGCTAAAGACACGACTGAAGAAGAGACACACAGAGGACGACGTTTACAGAGAGACAGTGGACATATATTTAATTTAAATTAAAATGTTAATTTATTTTTTTATCATACTGATAAACTTCTGATCACCTGTAATCACACACACACACACACACACACACACACACACACACACACACACACACACACACACACACACACACACACACTCTCTCTGTCTCTCTCTCTCCATGTTGTCCAGCCGATGGTTTGTTGTGATCTGTATTGTATCTGTAGCTCTGAGGTGTGTCACGCCGTCACGCCGTCACGCCGTCATGGTGTACGTTTATGATGCGTGGGTTTAGCAGCGTTTGTGAAATGTTGGTTGTGCATTCGATTTGATTAATCTGACCTTTTCTCATGGAGATAATTGCCTGTCCGGCTGTAATTGGACAGACGGAGTTTATTTCATACACTTATTAATCCTGCTCTGAGTTTGTGACTGGAAAAAGGACGAGTGGAGACGTGTGAAGATTACGTTTCCTGTATGACGACTTATTTTCAGAGCAGGAGCTCGGCTTCCTGTCACGTCTTACACTAAGGAAATTAAATTAATTAACATAACAACCTCGAGGTGATGCATAAAACTTATTAGGCTTCACTGAAACGTTATTATTATTATTATTATTATTATTATTATTATTATTATTATTGTTGTTGTTGTTGTTGTTGTTGTTGTTGTTGTTGTTTCTAGAAAATGAAGCAAAACTATAAAAAACCCAGGACTTTGTTCATCTGAGGTTTAGTTCAGTTGGAACAAACTTTACTTTTAAGAGAAGAGAGTTTATAAACTTATATTGTACATTTGTGAGGTCAAAGGTTAACAATAAAATTGAATCTCTGCCTCCAATTAAATGATGAATCTTTCAATTTAAAACTCATTTACTTTCTTCTTTCTTCATCATGCATTAGTAATGTTAATACTGAACACTGGGAATTAACACGTTCGGTGTTACATTAAAGAACTTGTAATATTTGATCCTGTTTTATTTACATTTTACGATGACGCAAGTTCCTGTTGTCTCTTCTGTTATAGCAGCAATAAACACTCGCTCCCTCAGCGACCGGAACCCAGTGGGGGGATCGCAGCAGCAAGGTGGCATCCAAGAACCATACAGCTGCATTTTGAACCCATGTGATGAAATAACTTCCCCAAGAGAGTGAGTATACAGGGAGAAAAGAAGAGGACCAAGTACTGAGCCCTGTGGGACACCAGTGGAGAGTCTGCGTGGAGAAGATGTCACTCCCCTCCATGTTACCTGATACGAGCGTCCTTCCAGGTAAGAAGCGAACCATTCCCAATCCCAAGACTCCTGAGGGTGGATAAGAGAGTCTTGTGGTTGACCGTATTGAACTCTGCTGAAAGGTCAAGGAGGATGAGGACGGATGACAGTTTGGCTGATGTAGCAGTATGTAGCTTCTCAGAGACATCCAAAAGTACATTGTCTGTGGAATGAGCTGCTTTATAGCCAGACTGTTGGGATCTTGGAGGATGTTCTGTGAGAGAGACACACAGTTTATTATAGACAATGCGTTCAAGAATTTTTGAAAGAAACAAGAGAAGTGTGTGAATGAGAGTGTGTGTGTGCCCTGTGATGGGTTGGCACTCCGTCCAGGGTGTATCCTGCCTCGATGCCCGATGACGCCTGAGAAAGGAACAGGCTCCCCGTGACCCGAGAAGTTCGGATAAGCGGTAGGGAATGAATGAATGAATGAATGAAGAGAAGTGTCTGTAGTTACTGATGTCTGATGGATCCAGAGCAGGTTTCTTTAGGATGGACAATGTCAATGTCAATGTCAATGTCAATGTCAATGTCAATGCCAATGTCAATGCCAATTGTAAAAAGCCCTAAACAAATAAATTTGAATCGAATTGAATTTAGCACACAACGCTAAACTGGAGTCCATGCGTTTCTGTTACCTGTTACATCAGCATCATAAGCTGCTGGAGTGGAGCATGAGGAGGTTCACTGTCTGCTGTCTCGTGTGCTTGGTGTGATGTGGAGGTTCTGTGTGTGAGCTGTAATTATGCCTCCTTTATCAGATGGTTAGAGATGGAACGAGAGTTCTCTGTCTCTGATTCACAGATCGATTCTCCATTAAAAATGAACATTCACTAGAGAACTTCATTGTGTGTGTGTGTGTGTGTGTGTGTGTGTGTGTGTGTGTGTGTGTGTGTGTGTGTGACACAGAGACACATCAATCGGTCTCTACTGTGGCCTTCAGATAATGGACCTGCAGCCCAATGACTTCATTCTGCATTTAGTGAAGCTGCACTTCCATAAAAATAAAATAGAATAAGGTTTCATTCCTTCAGTGCTTTTTCTCAAAAAATCACTCAGGAGGATGAAGACAACTTACTGTGTGTGTGTGTGTGTGTGTGTGTGTGTGTGTGTGTGTGTGTGATCCTGAAGCTGATTACTTTAACAGCACGACTTTAGCACACAACTGAATTATCTCTTTCTTTCTTTCTTTCTTTCTTTCTTTCTTTCTTTCTTTCTTTCTTTCTTTCTTTCTTTCTTTCTTTCTTTCTTTCTTTCTTTCTGTTTTTTCACGACCATTGAGTGTTTGATCTTAACAGGAAACAGGTTTGTTCATGTTCTGTGTGTATGTTGTCTGTTGTGTATGTTGTGTATTGTGTATGTTGTGTATTATGTGTAATGTTTATGTTGTGTATTGTGTATGTTGTGTATTGTGTGTATTGTGTATTGTGTGTATGTTTTGTGTGGTTTATGATGTGTATTGTGTTTATTGTGAATTATGTGTAATGTTTATGTTGTATTGTGTTTATGTTTTTTGTTGTTTATTGTGTGTATTGTGTATTGGTGCATGTTTATGTTGTGTATTGTGTATGATGTGTATTGTGTGAATTGTGTACTTTGTGTTTATTGTGTATTGTGTGTATGTTTATGTTGTGTATTGTGTTTATTGTGTATTGTGTTGTGTGTTGTCTGGTTCTGTGCTCCTGATTGTCTCTCCTTCAGAATACAGATGAATATAAACACATGGCTGAAGATCTGGATGTATTTTGTTATCTCTGACCTTTTACCATGACATCATTGACATTTCTGCAGCTTTTCAGCTCCTTACGTTTAACTTGTAAAGAAGAGGAGAAGCTCGGGTGCTGCTCGGCGTTTAGAGAACCACGAGAGCAGAACAAAGCTGCTCCATTTCCAGCTGTCAGTCCTGCTCCTGACCTCGTCCTGAACCTTCACAGCAGATACTCTCACACCTCTGTTTACTCGAAAATAGACACTTTCATTTGGCTTCAGACTGACGGCACATCCAGACCCGACAAGTGGAACCTTTTTTTTATTTGACACGTTTCATGTGGAGGAAAGTCTGCAAATATTTGATATGTCACTCTGTTGGTGCTCCTCAGAGCGTCTGCTTCAACATGAAGATATGAAGTTACACTTATCACAAAGTCACTGGTGCTTCTCTTCTGTAGAAATGCTGAAGGCTCGGTTTCACACCCTTCTAATCCGGTTCCTTATAAAAACATTACATTAAAGAAATCATTTATACAATTTGATTATAGTAATCAGATGATCGAGTGAAAACTGGTGAAGTCTGGAACGCTGGTATTTTTGTTATAGGGAACCTTTCATCTATGAGATAAGGATCCTGACAGAACCTTTAGGAAACAAGAGAAAGTTCCAGTGTAGTTCATCTTAGGAAGAATCATTCTTTAAAGGTATTTTGAGGTTCTTTTAAGGTATTTAATACCCCTTTTCCACCAAGAAGTACCGAATGCTGGTTCAGAGCTAGCACTGGTGATGGTTCAGAGTCGGTTCCACTGGTGAACCTTCTAAGAACCGGTTTGCCTTTCCATCAGTTAGAGAGCGTCACAGCGCCGAGTGTGACGTCACTATGTCACGTTACACAGCGACGTTACACAGCGACGTTAGCGCAGCAGCGACAAACACAAACACAACAACAATGGTGGATGTTACTTTACTGTTAATGCTCATGGCTTTGTGAACCTACATTAACACCCAAACGCGGCTTAGTTAGCATTAGCATGTAGCTACCTACTATTGTGTGTGCTGATAATGTATCATATCGCGGTAAAGTAAAAGTGTATTAAACATTAGTATACTTAATGAATGTTATCTAATGCGTTAACAGTAACCCCGCCCACAGCCCCACCCACAGCCCCGCCCACAGCCCCTGACACAAGCGGTTCTTAAGTTTAGACCAGCAACGTTTTGGTGCTACTTAAGAACCACTTTTCCTGGTTCGGAGCCGGTGCTGTGATTGTTGAAAAAGAAAGAACTGGTTCTAAATTAGGCTCCGAACCTGCACTCAAACTGCCTTGGGGGTAAAGGGGCAATAGATTTAATAGGTTCTTATGATAAGTAACGGGTAGTAACTTGCAAAAACAGAAATCTTACCTGACAGTGAATACTCCTATAGATGTCTACATACGTTCTGACAACGAGACAATAAAGAGCTGCTAAAGATTAAAATGTTCTTAAGGATATAATGTTTTATTGTATTTTCAGTTGTTCATCATTTCAGCACTCAGGGAGAGGCGAGATTTCCTCCTCAGAGTCGGCGAGTCAGTTCGAGTCCAAACACGTTAAAGAGAAATCGATGTGTCGGTCAATTAACATGAACACTGACATTTAGCACAAAGGACACGGCGCTGTGGAACCCACACAACCCCCCACCCACACCCACACCCCCTCCAGAGTTCTGTAAATTCATTTCATTCCTTTTTCTTTTTTCATCCGGAGTTAAATTTTAGTCGGTGTTCCTGAGTCAGCACGGCCCATTTATAACCCGCTGTTCTTAGATCAAGGGGCCGTGTGCATCTCAGCACCTTAAACAGGAACAAAATGGATGGGGTTCTAATAAAAGGTGTTCTTTCACAGAAAGAACATGCTGAAGTGTACAGGCGTTTTAGTAGTGCATAATATCAGGGTGGAGTTGACAAAGTGCCACGTGGGAAAAAGGAAACTGTGCTTATTTTCATCTGGACCAGAAAGTTTTACTCACAACTGAACCCGAGAATCCAGAAGTAAATTCAGGACCATATTCTAATAAGGTTAAATTTGTTCTGTAGATCTGTACATGATCCACATGAACTTGCCCTTTAGTCTCTACTGTAAAGTGTGTGTGGATAAACTTTTATTGAATCCTCATGAGGAACCTTAAAGGTTCTCTATGGAACACTACATTTTGTCTTGTGGACAGTGAAGAACCTTTCAGTATACTAAACTATCCAAAGACCCATTGAGGAGGTGTCAGGGAGGTGTGATGTCCACTGTATCATTTTAGTGCATGTGTGTGTGTGTATATATATGTGTGTGTGTATATATGTGTGTGTGTATATATGTGTGTATATATGTTTGTGTGTATATATGTGTGTGTATATATGTGTGTGTGTATATATGTGTGTGTATATATGTGTGTGTGTATATATGTGTGTGTATATATGTGTGTGTGTGTATATATGTGTGTGTGTGTATATATGTGTGTGTGTATATATGTGTGTGTGTATATATGTTTGTGTGTGTATATATGTGTGTGTGTATATATGTGTGTGTATATATGTGTGTGTATATATATGTGTGTATATATATGTGTGTGTATATATTGTGTGTGTAATCTATGTGTGTTTTGTTGTTTATTTTTTTGTTCATATTTTGTGTTCTATTTGTTTTCTTTTGTTTTTATCTCTTTTGTTTATCTCTGTTTTCTGTTGTTTTTTTCTTGTTGTTTTTCTTTTGTTTCTATCTGTTTTTTGTTCTCTTTTTGTTGTCTCTTGTGTGTGTTCTTTTTTTTTCTGTTTTTTGTTTGTGTTCTATTTTTTTTCTCTTTTTTTGTTTTTCTCTCTTTGTGTGTTTTTCTTTTGTTGTGTCTTCTTTGTTTTTCTCTCTTGTTGTGTCTCTCTTTTTTTGTGTCTCTTTTTTGTTCTCTCTTTGTGTTGTCTCTTTGTGTTTCTCTCTTTGTTTTTCTCTTCTTTTGTCTTCTGTGTGTTTTTTTCTCTCTGTGTGTTTTTTCTCTTTGTGTTTGTG
>NC_062518.1:482097-487097 GCF_022655615.1 Tachysurus fulvidraco
AAGCAAACAACACACACACACACACACACACACACACACACACACACACACACACACACACACACACACACACACACACACACACACACACACACACACACAGTCAGTAAATGTTAGTCTTCACCTTCAGCGCCTAATAACCTGTCTGTGCATGTTCATACATAACACAATACTCATCTCACACACACACACACACACACACACACACACACACACACACACACACACACACACACACACACACACACACACAGAGAGAAGACAGTAGCCGAGTTTATTTTTTAGCATCCTCAGCTCAGAGCAGAAAACTCTACAGCAGTGTTCATAAGGTGACATAACACTGACATAACATATTCATGACAACGGTTTATGAACATGCATAAACATTTATGAAGTCTTAGTCCAACACTCAGCATAATGACATAAACCTGCTATTGAGCTTTATAAAGTCCTCTTCAGAAAGTAAATAAATGTATATAAATATCATTCGAACGATCAGACACACGTGTCACAGAGCAGTGAGGAACCTGTTGAGGTTCTCCACAGAACTGCTTTATATAAACACTGAATATTACACGACTGGTTTTATTTACTTTATTTAATTATTTACTTTATTTAATCTTCACAATAAAAATGATTCTGCTCAGAACTTTGTATGTATCAGGTTTCAGCTGTGTGTGATCTCATCAGCGCTGGCTGTGTGATGTGCTGAGCGTTTACTTATCTCCATCAGTCTCCTCCAGCCTCACGTTGCCTCACATCACCTCACGTCACCTCACGTCGCCTCAAATCGTCTCACGTCACCTCAAATCGCCTCACATCGCCTCACATCGTCTCACTTCACCTCACGTAACCTCACGTAACCTCACGTCACCTCAAATTGCCTCACATCACCTCACGTCGCCTCAAATCGTCTCACGTCACCTGACGTCGCCTCAAATCATCTCATTTCGTCTCACATCGCCTCAAATCGTCTCACGTCACCTGACGTCGCCTCAAATCATTTCACGTCATCTCATTTCATCTCACATCGCCTCAAATCGTCTCACTTCACCTCACGTCACCTCACATCACCTCATGTCACCTCACGTCGCCTCAAATCGTCTCACGTCGCCTCAAATCTCCTCACATCGCCTCATGTCGCCTCAAATCGTCTCACATCACCTGACGTCGCCTCAAATCTCCTCACATCGCCTCATGTCGCCTCAAATCGTCTCACGTCACCTGACGTCGCCTCAAATCGTCTCACTTCACCTCACGTCACCTCACATCACCTCAAATCGTCTCACGTCGCCTCAAATTGTCTCATGTCACCTCACATCGCCTCAAATCGTCTCACTTCCCCTCACGTCACCTCACGTCACCTGAAATTGTCTCACGTCTCCTCAAATCATCTCACATCGCTTCAAATTGTCTCAGGTTGCCTCACGTCATCTCATTTCATCTCACGTCATCTCATTTCATCTTACATCACCTCAAATTGTCTCACGTTGCCTCACGTCGCCTCAAATCATCTCACGTCGCCTCAAATCGTCTCACGTCGCCTCACGTCATCTCATTTCATCTCACGTCATCTCAGTTCATCTCACGTCACCTCGTTTCATCTCACGTCACCTCAAATCGTCTCACATCATCTCATTTCATCTTACGTCACCTCACATCGCTTCACGTAGCCTCACGTCAACTTAAATCGTCTCACGTCATCTCATTTCATCTCACGTCGCCTCACGTCATCTCATTTCGTCTCACGTTGTTGATCCTTTTCTCACTTCTCTAAAAGTACTGGTGTGTTTCCTGTAGTTAAACAACACAGTAGGTTTATCAGAGTGGATGAGATGAAGTCATGGTGAGATCAGTGAGGAAGTTCTATACGTGTGAAGAATTTTACAATCCACCGGTCTTCTGCTGCTTCTGGACGAGGGGGAGGTTTTCTGTTCTACTGCATATTTAAAGTGTTCTACTCTGAAACAAACCTGCAGGTGATCTCTCAGTGCGACCGCTCAGTGGTTCCACATGGAACTGGAAGTGTTCTCATATCAGAAAGAGTTCCAGTTAGTACCCTTGTTAGGAATCCTTCATTATCCAGCAAAACCAATAAAGAAGTTTTTTTCTAACCTGCTCCAGGTCTTCGTATAAAAGGTCCTTTGTTGTCACTTTAAAAAACATGTTTAAGTGAAGAGACCTTAATTATGTAATTATCGACACTCCTGTTGGTGTGAAACCCTTAAATAGTTTCTCTTACCATCAGCAGTGTGTAATTAAAGTGTCACGTGATCTGAGTATAAATACATCTGTTCCTGAAAGAACCCAGAACCTGAAGCATCATGAGCGATCAAAACAATGTTCTATCAATCAGTTGTTCATTACTAAAATACTGAACTTAAAACATTCAGCTTTCCAATTCATCCACAATCAAACAGATCCGTGGCTCTTCCAGGGAAAAGAAAAGGGCGATTAGTCAGAGACACGACCGAGAGGATGAAGATGAGGAGGAGGCTGAAGATGAAGCAACCATCAGAATTCATAAAAGAGATCCAGAGGACTGGATATTTCTGCACATTTTGATAGACAGGTAGAAAGCTAGGTAGCTGCCGTCAGAAAGCGAGGTGGTGATGTACATAATGGTGCTGTTCCCTGAGAACCCTGAGAGTTTTCCTCTCCACAGCAGAGTGCCAGAGCTTGCTGAGCGCTCACTAACCCAAAAACGTCAGCAGTAAAAGACAGTTTTTTTGCCGGGAGACACGGCGGCTGTCAGAGAGAGCGGCGAGAACCCGACTGAGTGACAGTTTGTTTTGGTGGATTTACAGATTGAGACCGGAGTGTTTGGGATTAACATCAACTCCTCGCTAAAAACCTTTCAGTTCTCCCGATTATCTCCGTCTCTCAGCCGAATCCTCACAATAACGATCCCCAAAGACACGCCCGCAAAATAAGTGCTAATAAACGGATAACGTTCTGTACGACGGAACCGCCGGTTCTGCTGGGAGGGAAACCTCTATTGTGGGCAGGAGTTAAAGAATCGTTTATTTACAAAACCTTCTCGCCAGTTCACGGGTCTGTAAATAACCGAGCAGAAGAACAGCAAGCGGAAAGTCAGGAGGAGAAACGTTAATAATGTTAGTCTCATAAACAGAAGCAGGATCTACAACCAGGACCAGAGGATGAACATTATGATCTAAAACATGGTCAAGAACCGAATCAGAAAAAGGGAAACAGAGTTAGATAGAAGTCAGAGTCTGAGTCAGAGTCCGAGTCAGAGTCAGTGAAGACGAGCTTCTGATTTGCTGATGTTGTTGATGATGGTTCTGGTTTCTGCTTTGGTCCTGCTGGACTTCAGGTTCTTTTTGGTTCTGTTTGTTTTTTTTTAGAAGTCCAACCTGTTAAAAAAAATCCCCATTACAATTCCTGAGATGTTTGAGGAGATCTTCAGCTCAGTTCAGCGAGGGAGGAACGAAGGGTCGACGGGTGTCAGAGGTTGCGGAGAAGAGATCCAGTGTAATCAGGCTGAGTGGAGCCTCTTAAGTCTGGTTGTTTATCTGTGTGATTACAGACCTGTCCCTCAGCCTGAAGTCTCTACGCCGTGTCTCAGAACCCACTTCATCTCTTCACGCTCGTCTCGTCTCGACCTAATTCACCTTCATTCGATTACTCTTTAAGATTTACTTCTCTTTCACTCATTGATTTCTTTTATAAAAGGTTATGCAAGATCTCTCCACTCTTATACCCCATTATACAACCTTCTGCGGTTCAGTGCCGTCGAGTCCAAACGTCTCGGGACCAAAGACTCATTCTTCTAAAACAAGGCTCCGTCATTCTGCAGGTTTTCCATCACACCTCCTTCGATGAGAAAGAGAAACGGAGGAGGACGTCGTCGTGGTAATAGACTCAGGCTTTTGGACCGAAAGCAAAAACAAGATCATTTTATTATAGAGATTCTTACAGAATATAATTACAGCTGAGTTTAACATGGGCTTTAGAAATCATTATAAAAACCCAGATAGAGTTCAGCTCATTATCTAAATGACGATCATCTCTGCTCTAATAAACTGAACTGAAATCAAATTAAAAACTAAAATTGTATTAAACAAATTTTTTTAATCTTATTGATTTTATTCGCCGCTGTACAAAATCGATCGTCTCTCAGATGCAACGTGTTTCAAATTTATAAGAGATTCGTTGGGTTTATTCGGTACTATTAATTAATTAATTAATTAATTATTAAATAATTATTTATTTTAGTTTATTTAGATCTGGTTTATTGGTTTATTATTGCGCATGTTGTTAATTAATCGACTGTTTATTCTTTACATTATTTTATTTTATTATACATGTTTTTTATTTTTAATTATTTATATGAATTTTTTTTTTTAGCATTTGTGCCGCACACGGAGCTAGAACATGGGTACTGGAACCAGGACATAACCGGTCAGCACTTACATATGTGTACTGCGATGTCCAATGAGTCACTGAGGAACCTTTAGATCTTCTTCTGGTTCTAGTGTTACTCCTGGGCCCTACAGCTGTATATACAGTAAGTGAATCCACTCTGCTGGTTCTCTCATGCATTTATCTGGTCTCTGTGTTTAGGAGAAGAAGGTGGTGAGTCACAATGCCTGGAACTGTTCATGCTGTTTATTGATTCTTCTGATCAACTGCAGGTTCTTCTTCAAAGTTCTATTAAAGCTCAGTGTGCACAGTGCTTTATATTTAATTTTGTCCTGTCACAGGAACCGCACTCATGCATCAAACCAGGTTCCTCTGCATAATGAAGACATCATTGTTAAGCCTGTGTGTGTGTGTGTGTGTGTGTGTGTGTGTGTGTGTGTGTGTGTGTGTGTGTGTGTGTGTAATGCATTCAGCATTGTACTCTATGGATCACTGAGCACCGGTTCTCCTGAAGGTCTGCTCACTTTATCAGCTCTCTGCTTCTCCTCATGAAGCCCGAGGTCGTTCCTCTGTGTGTGACTTTATCACAAGTCTTCTAACGGTGTGATCTGGAC
>NC_062518.1:492097-517097 GCF_022655615.1 Tachysurus fulvidraco
CTTCACATCGTTCAGTCTTTAAAACACACCAACAAAACATAATATAAACTGCAGGCTGATGTGATGTCATTTATCACATAATGAGCATCATGACATCACTCAGTCCTGACATTAACTCAGATATTCAGTGTTTCTTCCTAACTTCAGGTTAATAAACGTTCCTGTTACCATGTCAGTGAGAGAAGGTTCTCTCCTCTTTATTGTCCTCCTCCGCTGTTTCTCGGAGTCGATCTTCTCCTCACTGTGAGCCCTTCACATTGTTTGAGATTACAGAGCGACTTGGATTCAGACTCCAATGCTCGCTCGGCACTAATTATACATTCAGCAGCGACGCTCGGCTGCATATCAAACGAAAATGAGGGCTCTTTATGGGCGGCGTGCTAATGCTAATTTAAACTCCTCTTGCCTTTAAGAGCCTGAAGGACACGAGCGGCTCCTTTACAAGCCAAGATGGCGAGACAATCACATCGCAATTAAGACGCCACGCTTTAGACGAGCCATTAAACCAGACCACGGTGCAGGGTGAGACTTCTACACATTACAGAATAAAGAAGATGAAAATAGTCACACTCTGAGTCGTGTCATGTCTCATCGCCCCCGGCAACCGCTCTTTAAATGATATCCAGGACTGATACTCTACTTTATTTTCACATCTTCTATCTACTCATTAAATACTGGCACAGTTCAGATAAATACAAAGTCCAACTGACTCGAAAATGATTAGGGACTAGAGCTTAGACTCTAGAGTAAGACTTATTATTATTATTATTATTATTATTATTATTATTATTATTATTATTATTATTATTATTATTATTATTATTTTTATGTTGTTGTTGTTAGGAAGAATATCATTCACAACAAAGTGAAAAAATATTCAAATAAATATTGGAACAAGAAGAAAGAATTAAGTGTAAATAATAAGTAAGAATACAAACAGATTAAATACATAAAAAGTGACTGATATATTAATAACAATACTGAACTGAAAAGAGATTCTATTTAAAAACTAACAAACACAAACATGAATAGAATTTGGAATAAATGTACATTGTCTTCTACATAAAGAGAGAAGAGAAGAGGAGAGTGTAGAATTAACATTAACAGCAAAATCTACTGGCGTAAAATAAAATATTTATTTTGTATAATGAGATTTTATTTAACATAATTATGATATTTTACTTGCAGATATAGTAAATAGATGCGAGACAGAAAGAGAGAGAGTGTGTGTTTGTGTGTTTGTGTGTGTGCATATGTTTGTGTTTGTGTGTGTTTTGTTTGTGTTTGTGTGTGTGTGCATATGTTTGTGTTTGTGTGTGTTTTGTTTGTGTTTGTGTGTGTGCATATGTTTGTGTTTGTGTGTGTTTTGTTTGTGTTTGTGTGTGTGCATATGTTTGTGTTTGTGTGTGTTTTTTTGTGTGTGTTTGTGTGTGTGTTTGTGTGTGTTTTGTGAACAGAACAGAAGCTTAAGCTTACACAATGTGTTAATGAGTGAAAATTCATCTTGAAAGAGTGTGTGTAAGAATTAGTGTAGCATTACAGTGGACACTGAGAACAGAAAAGGTCACACACACACACACACACACACACACATACACACACACACACACACACACACACACACACACACACACACACACACACACACACACACACACACACACGTTACTCTGTTACACTGTTACAATATTACTGTTACTGTTACACTGTTACTGTTACACTGTTACACTGTTACTGTTACACTGTTACACTGTTACTGTTACACTGTTACACTGTTACTATTACACTGTTACACTGTTACTGTTACACTGTTACTGTTACACTGTTACACTGTTACACTGTTACACTGTTACTGTTACACTGTTACACTGTTACTGTTACACTGTTACACTGTTACTATTACACTGTTACACTGTTACTGTTACACTGTTACACTGTTACTATTACACTGTTACACTGTTACTGTTACACTGTTACACTGTTACACTGTTACACTGTTACTGTTACACTGTTACACTGTTACTGTTACACTGTTACACTGTTACTATTACACTGTTACACTGTTACTGTTACACTGTTACTGTTACACTGTTACACTGTTACACTGTTACTGTTACACTGTTACACTGTTACTGTTACACTGTTACTGTTACACTGTTACACTGTTACACTGTTACTGTTACACTGTCACTGTTACACTGTTACTGTTACACTGTTACACTGTTACTGTTACACTGTTACAGTTACACTGTTACACTGTTACACTGTTACTGTTACACTGTTACACTGTTACACTGTTACTGTTACACTGTTACTGTTACACTGTTACACTGTTACACTGTTACTGTTACACTGTTACTGTTACACTGTTACACTGTTACTGTTACACTGTTACAGTTACACTGTTACACTGTTACACTGTTACTGTTACACTGTTACTGTTACACTGTTACACTGTTACTGTTACACTGTTACAGTTACACTGTTACACTGTTACACTGTTACTGTTACACTGTTACTGTTACACTGTCACTGTTACACTGTTACTGTTACACTGTTACACTGTTACTGTTACACTGTTACACTGTTACTTTGTTACTTTGTTACTTTGTTACTCTGTTACACTGTCACAATATTACTGTTACACTGTTACTGTTACACTGTTACACTGTTACACTGTTACACTGTTACTTTGTTACTTTGTTACTTTGTTACTCTGTTACACTGTCACAATATTACTGTTACACTGTTACTCTGTTACTCTGTTACACTGTTACACTGTTACATTGTTACTTTGTTACTCTGTTACTCTGTTACACTGTTACACTGTTACACTGTTACAATATTACTGTTACACTGTTACTCTGTTACAGTTACACTGTTACACTGTTACACTGTTACACTGTTACAATATTACTGTTACACTGTTACTCTGTTACAGTTACACTGTTACAATATTACTGTTACACTGTTACTCTGTTACTGTTACACTGTTACTGTTACACTGTTACTCTGTTACTGTTACACTGTTACACTGTTACACTGTTACACTGTTACTGTTACACTGTTACTTTGTTACTCTCTTACTGTTACACTGTTACTCTGTTACTCTGTTACTGTTACACTGTTACACTGTTACACTGTTACTTTGTTACTCTGTTACTTTGTTACACTGTTATACTGTTACAGTTACACTGTTACTTTGTTACTCTGTTACTCTGTTACACTGTTACACTGTTACACTGTTACAATATTACTGTTACACTGTTACTCTGTTACAGTTACACTGTTACACTGTTACAATATTACAGTTACACTGTTACTCTGTTACAGTTACACTGTTACTTTGTTACTCTGTTACTCTGTTACACTGTTACACTGTTACAATATTACTGTTACACTGTTACTCTGTTACAGTTACACTGTTACACTGTTACAATATTACTGTTACACTGTTACTCTGTTACAGTTACACTGTTACACTGTTACAATATTACTGTTACACTGTTACTCTGTTACAGTTACACTGTTACACTGTTACAATATTACTGTTACACTGTTACTCTGTTACAGTTACACTGTTACACTGTTACAATATTACTGTTACACTGTTACTCTGTTACAGTTACACTGTTACACTGTTACTCTGTTACACTGTTACACTGTTACAATATTACTGTTACACTGTTACTCTGTTACAGTTACACTGTTACACTGTTACTCTGGTACACTTGTACACTGTTACACTGTTACTGTTACACTGTTACACTGTTACTGTTACACTGTTACTGTTACACTGTTACTCTGTTACTGTTACACTGTTACACTGTTACTGTTACACTGTTACTCTCTTACTGTTACACTGTTACTCTGTTACTCTGTTACTGTTACACTGTTACACTGTTACTTTGTTACTCTGTTACTTTGTTACACTGTTATACTGTTACAGTTACACTGTTACTTTGTTACTCTGTTACTCTGTTACTCTGTTACACTGTTACACTGTTACACTGTTACAATATTACTGTTACACTGTTACTCTGTTACAGTTACACTGTTACTTTGTTACTCTGTTACTCTGTTACACTGTTACACTGTTACAATATTACTGTTACACTGTTACTCTGTTACAGTTACACTGTTACTTTGTTACTCTGTTACTTTGTTACTCTGTTACTCTGTTACTCTGTTACAGTTACACTGTTACTTTGTTACTCTGTTACTCTGTTACACTGTTACACTGTTACAATATTACTGTTACACTGTTACTCTGTTACAGTTACACTGTTACTTTGTTACTCTGTTACTTTGTTACTCTGTTACTCTGTTACTCTGTTACACTGTTACACTGTTACACTGTTACACTGTTACAATATTACTTTTACACTGTTACTCTGTTACAGTTACACTGTTACACTGTTACTTTGTTACTTTGTTAATCTGTTACACTGTTACTCTGTTACACTGTTACTCTGTTACACTTTTACTCTGTTACACTGTTACTCTGTTAAACTGTTACACTGTTACACTTTTACTCTGTTACTTTGTTACTCTGTTACAGTTACACTGTTACACTGTTACTTTGTTACACTGTTACACTTTTACTTTGTTACACTGTTACTTTGTTACTTTGTTACTCTGTTACTCTGTTACACTGTTACACTGTTACTTTGTTACTTTGTTACACTGTTACACAGTTACACAGTTACAATATTACTGTTACTCTGTACCACTGTTACACTGTTACAATATTACTGTTACTCTGTTACACTGTTACTCTGTTACACTGTTACACTGTTACACTGTTACAATATTACTGTTACACTGTTACACTGTTACACTGTTACAATATTACTGTTACACTGTTACTCTGTTACACTGTTACACTGTTACAATATTACTGTTACACTGTTACTCTGTTACACTGTTACACTGTTACACTGTTACACTGTTACAATATTACTGTTACTCTGTTACAGTTACTCTGTTACACTGTTACACTGTTACACTGTTACAATATTACTGTTACACTGTTACACTGTTACACTGTTACAATATTACTGTTACACTGGTGCACTTTTACACTGTGGCACTGTTACAATATTACTGTTACACTGTTACACTGTTACTCTGTTACACTGGTGCACTGTTACAATATTACTGTTACACCGGTGCACTGTTACAATATTACTGTTACACTGGTGCACTGTTACAATATTACTGTTACACTGGTGCACTGTTACAATATTACTGTTACACTGTTACACTGTTACACTGGTGCACTGTTACAATATTACTGTTACACTGGTGCACTGTTACACTGGTGCACTGTTACAATATTACTGTTACACTGGTGCACTGTTACAATATTACTGTTACACTGGTGCACTGTTACACTGGTGCACTGTTACAATATTACTGTTACACTGGTGCACTGTTACAATATTACTGTTACACTGGTGCACTGTTACACTGGTGCACTGTTACACTATTACACTGTTACAATATTACTGTTACACTGTTACACTATTACACTGTTACACTGTTGCACTGTTACAATATTACTGTTACACTGGTGCACTGTTACACTATTACACTGGTGCACTGTTACACTATTACACTGGTGCACTGTTACAATATTACTGTTACACTGGTGCACTGTTACACTATTACACTGGTGCACTGTTACACTATTACACTGGTGCACTGTTACAATATTACTGTTACACTGGTGCACTGTTACACTATTACACTATTACACTGGTGCACTGTTACAATATTACTGTTACACTGGTGCACTGTTACACTATTACACTGGTGCACTGTTACACTATTACACTATTACACTGGTGCACTGTTACAATATTACTGTTACACTGGTGCACTGTTACACTATTACACTGGTACACTGGTGCACTGTTACACTATTACACTGGTGCACTGTTACAATATTACTGTTACACTGGTGCACTGTTACACTATTACACTATTACACTGGTGCACTGTTACAATATTACTGTTACACTGGTGCACTGTTACACTATTACACTGGTGCACTGTTACACTATTACACTATTACACTGGTGCACTGTTACAATATTACTGTTACACTGGTGCACTGTTACACTATTACACTATTACACTGGTGCACTGTTACAATATTACTGTTACACTGTTACACTATTACACTGGTGCACTGTTACAATATTACTGTTACACTGTTACACTATTACACTATTACACTGGTGCACTGTTACACTATTACTGTTACTCTGTTCAATTCAATTCATTTTATTTTTATAGTGCTTTTAATATCAGATTTCCAAAAGTATAGAAAAAAAGCAATTTTATAAAAGTTGTCACTTTTCAGTGCTCACTGCCATCCTGCCGTCTCACATTCCCCAGAGCTTCACTTCACGGGAGAGTTAAAAGTGTAGAATAACAGAGGAAAGCGATTGCTCTTGGCCTTTCCCAGGCCTCCATGTCTTCATTCCTCCTCCCAGAAGGCCATGTTTAAGGTTTTATTTGGACGACATCCTGCAGGAAAAACATTCGGTGTAGAAGTTTTCAGGAAGCAGCAGCAGCTGAGCTCGATTAGGGAAATGGTGAAAAATCCTGTGCTGTCAGGTACGATTACGCTCTGGCTCCAGCTTAGGGAGAAACGGATAATAGATCATATTTAAAGCTCAGCATTGCGGTTCAGGTTCACTTCCTGACGGCACAGGAAACAGGAAGTCACCTATAAAAAGGGTTAAACTCCTGAGACCATGTCCAGAAGGACAATAAGAGCTTTGATGCCTTTAATAGAAAATCCCACAGGTCTGTCATGAACACACACTGTTTCTTAAACATCTTGTATCATATCAATCACTTTTATTAACATTATTCAGTTCAGCTGCAGGATGTCAGGCTTTTATAGCTCCCTGAGCCGTGACCCCGAGTGACCTCGTGTGTACAGAGTCACTGTGCTCAGCTCACCTTTAGTCTCGTGACTCTGGACTCATTTTATTAGGAATGAAATAAAGAACAAATTGAGAAAAGACTCCAAAACGAATGCTGACACAGAACAAGGCAGCGTTTGTGAGCGAATAATTCAGCCGTGTTTATTTAAAACACATTAACATGCTCCAGAAAAGCGTCTGTCAGAAAGCGTCTGGTTTCTGCAGGTCAGGAGAAGTTTAAAATAATTCTTTCATTAGCTTTACACTAGTCTCATTGTGCAGAGGAACTCTAAAGTCTGCACCGATTATTAGAAAAAACTCTGCACCGATTTTTAGACTTTCTGTTCAGCTTTAATTCACGAGTTTGTTCTATAGTTTATATTCAGATCGATTATAGTTTTGTGTGTATTTCTGTTGTTTATAACAAGAACATCAGAGTGACATATTGTGAAATAATCTATATATAAATTAATAATTAATTCTTTAAAAATATTATATTTGTAATTAGTATTTATAATGTACAAATGTATAATTACAAAATTAAAAAAAAAAATGTATGCTCAAAGTAAAACCTACAGAAATAATAAACGGCTACAATTCGGAGGAAAATTGCGGAGGAGTTAAAAATAATATTCCTCTGTTTTTGTCTTTTTCATTTCTTTTTTTAAGAGCAGGTTCCATCAGTAGGAGCGAGAGAGCGAGCGTGTAGAAGGGAAGGGAAACCCAGCAGGCTCCTAATGGAGAATGATATATTGAACGTCTCAGTGTCGCTGTTGGCCCTCGGCCGCTGTCCTAATCGAGCACCTGGTGCTTCTGAGAGGAAGGTAATATGATATAAATTGATACGGTGGCAGCCGAATGAAGCGGTGCCAGGCTCCCTGTGGAGAAAAGGCCAGATGCTGAGGATCGCAGGAGAGTGAGAGGTGACGGGTTCGTGCTGGAAACCTCTGAGGTGGCCTGAAAGCTGGCCGGCTGCTCATTCTGCGCTGGATTTATTAGGACACGCGGCTTCCAGGTGGACGAGGAACCAAGAGACAGGGAAAGAAAGAAAAAACAAGTTATTGCAGATTGAACCATACCTGACTCTCATCCTACTACGCTTCAACACTGAGATCCTGCCAGGCCTTAACATGTCAGCTTCTCTCTATATGCTAAACCTTAGAAGAATTAAGTTCCTCTAGGGTGAGTCAGACGAGTGTCTGGTTTAGATCGGACTCAGAATCAAGTGTTGCTGCTGTCATGATGCTGACTCTCTTCCTCAGGTTTCCTTCCAGCTGTTTTACAGTAATTTAAAGTCAGCTGCCTCGCATTCCTTGCTGGCATTTGGTAAACAGGCCATTATGGATGGATGAAAACCCTTAAAAACACAGGAACCAGTGAAATCCTGACATTTTCTGCTAAGTGAGGCATGATGACGGCTGTCCTGTGACTCATACAGCATCAGCCTACATACTGTGCTTGCCATCCGACTGAGTTTTAAACGAGTGTTGACTTTGCAGATAGAGGAACCTGCGGAGAACGTGTGCTTAACAAACACATCGTATTTTATCACTTATTCGACTCTAAATCAATACAATTCAAACCTGTTACTTGATTATTCTAACACTCATTAACCTGCATGTCCCCAAAAATCTGTATTCATTCATACAGCAGATCTTTACTCAGGTCCACCACACCTTTGCTAGCTCCACCATCTCTTCCTCACCCTGACGCTAATCATCACGTCACTTCACTTCTTACTGACACCAAGTTTAAGTCCACCAACGTCTCTGCATCTCACTGCACTCACTACACATCACTAACAGTTATGATATTTAGGCCTTCTGTCGCTGTAGATCAGCAGCTGCCATTAAATATAACGTTCTTCTGCCTGTCAGCGTGTTTAGCATGTCACTGCTGGTGTGAACACATGCTAACCTACAGACACTAGTCCGATATTAGTCAGGATTCTAGCTGATGTCTGCGTATGAACTCAACCTGATTCTTTACACTTCTGCAATCCAGAATGTCACAGATGATAAATTTACGTCCTGAGAAGCTCCTAATGATCTGGTTTCAGCCACTCGACGTGAGCGTAAGCGACGTGGGTCGGAGCCAGCGGGCTGCTCGCTCTGCGTTTATGCTAATCGGAGGCTGGTGGATGGCATGAAAGCTGTAAACACAGGGAAACACCGTGAGAGGGAGGGGGGAGGGAGGGAGGGAGGGAGGGAGGAGATGGGGGAGGGGGGAGGACTCTTACTGACTGAGTCATGATGCTGGATGTTATAGAATCGACTCTGTAACATTTGGCTGTGGTGAATCTTCACCTATAGTGTGGTTCCGCACCATCTGCTGTTATTTCACTACATGTATTTATCTAGATCTCGTCCTTCTTTATCTTGGAAAAGAGACAGAAAGCCGACGCAGGCGTCGACACGTGTTCAGGAGCTTCGCTAAAGTAGCTGAACATGTGATGGTGTAAACTCATAGGGGGGTTAACTGACAACTTAAGCATTCATATGAAGATAAAAACATGTTTGTGATTAATCCTGCATCAGCGCGATCGCTCGCCGTATCAACGCTAACGCCAGGTCTGGGCTCCGGATCGGTCAGAAAGTGTGGAGTAGTTTTCAATAACAGAAGCTCTGAGACTAATTTGGGTTTATTTCTAACTCACACCTTCATGTAACATGATCTTGCGTTCATTCTGATACGATATGGTTTCTATAGCGACGGCTCATTCACGGTGACCTTTACTTTGTACGCCGATGATAAACTTTTCTAATCCTTTATATTGGCTGTTCCGAAGCCAAAGCTTTACATTACAACTAAGTGCAAAGAGTGAAACCTATTCAATTTTAATTAATCAACTCGTGTGTGTGTGTGTGTGTGTGTGTGTGTGTGTGTGTGTGTGTGTGTGTGTGTGTGTGTGTGTGTGTGTGTGTGTGTGTGTGTGTTATAGGAAAAAACCCTCGATATCACATGGATAAAGAAATGAACTGAAGCTGAAATAAAATGGAACAGAAGGTGACTCGATGGAACAGTAAAGCTGACGCTGGTGTTTCTGCAGATCGTCTCAGTGACATCAGATATTATTCAGACTCAGACGTGTGCTTTAATAATCCCAGATCATCACCAGGGGAACATCACCACAAGATATCTGGGTTTAAATCCAATCTAGAAACACGATTAGCTTTCATCTTAAAGTGATATGTTGGAGTTAAATTTACATTTACAGCATTTAGCAGACACACTTATCCAGAGTGACTTACAACTGAGGGTTAAGGGCCTTGCTCAGGGGCCCAGCAGTGGCAGCTTGATGGACCTGGGGTTCAAACCCATGACCTTCCGATCAGTAGCCCAACACCTTAACCACTGAGCTACCACATCCCAAATTTCACATCTGCACATGTTTGTGTTCTTGTGTTTAAACGCTTGATGTTGCGCTGCATGGTTAATTAGACGAGTGTGAAACTGATGGATGATGAAGTGAACCGCAGGCAGGTCTTTACAGTGGACTCTGCAGCTGTACAATGCAGTGTGTGTGTGTGTGTGTGTGTGTGTGTGTGTGTGTGTGTGTGTGTGTGTGTGAGTGGCAGCTCGTCGCCCGGCTGCACACGCCACTGGCTTCGGGGAATTCTATAAAAAGAAAACACAGCCGGTGAAAAGATTTTTTGTTCTCTCTTTTCTCAGGCCGAGAGAGAAAGCGAGTGAGAGCGTATTCGTTTATTCGCACCCCGGGGACGTCTCCATCTTGACAGCTCACTCCTACAAACGAGGCCGAACGCCAAGTCCACTCAGCAGCTCGCTCCCTCTTTCCGTCCTCCCTTCCCTCCTTTTCCTCCAACAAATAGGGTTGCATCTAGGACACAAGCGCTCTCTGGCACTTTGACTGGAGATCAATAACAGCAACGAGGACAATCTGTTAAAAAGTCGTGTTCAATATCGTTCGTTCTCAATCTGCCTTCGTTCTGCCAAACGCTGCCACCACAGTGATGCAGCAGGAGCCACTCTGTCCTACTGCCTGCCAGGCGAAACAGAGCGCTTGTGTTCACATTAAACCCTCACATGCTGAAGAGGAAGAGTGAAGAGGAAGAGTGAAGATGAAGAGTGAAGATGAAGTGTGAAGATGAAGAGCGAAGATGAAGAGTGAAGAGGAAGAGCGAAGATGAAGAGTGAAGAGGAAGAGCGAAGATGAAGAGTGAAGATGAAGAGTGAAGATGAAGTGTGAAGAGGAAGAGCGAAGATGAAGAGTGAAGATGAAGAGTGAAGATGAAGAGTGAAGATGAAGAGCGAAGATGAAGAGCGAAGATGATGAGTGAAGATGAAGAGTGAAGATGAAGAGTGAAGATGAAGAGTGAAGAGGAAGAGTGAAGAGGAAGAGTGAAGATGAAGAGCGAATATGAAGAGTGAAGATGAAGAGTGAAGAGGAAGAGTGAAGATGAAGAGTGAAGATGAAGAGTGAAGAGGAAGAGTGAAGATGAAGAGTAAAGATGAAGAGTGAAGATGAAGAGCGAAGAGGAAGAGCGAAGATGAAGAGCGAAGATGAAGAGCGAAGATGAAGAGTGAAGAGGAAGAGTGAAGAGGAAGAGTGAAGATGAAGTGTGAAGATGAAGAGCGAAGAAGGAGAGTGAAGATGATGAGTGAAGAGGAAGAGCGAAGATGAAGAGCGAGAATGAAGAGTGAAGATGAAGAGTGAAGATGAAGAGTGAAGATGAAGAGCGAAGATGAAGAGCGAAGAGGAAGAGTGAAGATGAAGAGTGAAGAGGAAGAGTGAAGATGAAGAGTGAAGAGGAAGAGTGAAGATGAAGAGTGAAGAGGAAGAGTGAAGATGAAGAGTGAAGAGGAAGAGTGAAGATGAAGAGTGAAGATGATGAGTGAAGGTGAAGAGTGAAGATGAAGAGTGAAGAGGAAGAGCGAAGATGAAGAGTGAAGATGAAGAGTGAAGATGAAGAGCGAAGATGAAGAGTGAAGTTGAAGAGTGAAGTTGAAGAGTGAAGATGAAGAGTGAAGAGGAAGAGCAAAGATGAAGAGCGAAGATGAAGAGTGAAAATGAGTGAAGATGAAGAGTGAAGATGAAGAGTGAAGATGAAGAGTGAAGATGAAGAGTGAAGATGAAGAGCACACAGACATTCGGTTGAACTACAATCAGGTTAATGAGGTTAATCAGAGAGAAAAACTTTATAATAACGTTACCTGAGCGTTCTGTTCATAACACAGTCGACTCGCTCGGCATCCTGTAGTTCCTCCTGATTTCTACAATTGCTTTTGCTCCATCACTCCATCTCTCCATCTCACCATCGCCTCATCACTCTATATCTCCATCACTCCGTCTCTCCATTACTCCATCACTCTACTGTATATCTCCATCACTCTCTCTCACCATCACTCCATGTTATCATCTCTCCATCTCACATCACTCCATCGCCTCATCACTCTATATCTCCATCACTCCATCTCTCCATTACTCCATCACTCTATATCTCCATCACTCTCTCTCACCATCACTCCATCTCACCATCTCACCATCACTCCATGTTATCATCTCTCCATCTCACCATCACTTCATCACTCTCTCTCACCATCACTCCATGTTATCATCTCTCCATCTCACATCACTCCATCGCCTCATCACTCTATATCTCCATCATTCCATCTCTCCATTACTCCATCACTTTATATCTCCATCACTCTCTCTCACCGTCACTCCATCTCACCATCTCTCCATCTCACCATCACTCTCTCTTACCATCACTCCATCACTCCATCTTATCATCTCTCCACAACCAATTACACACACACACACACACACACACACACACACACACACACACACACACACACACACACACACACACACACACACACACACACACACACACTATGTTTGGTTTTAAAATGTTTGTTTTTTTTCCTCCTTATTAATCTTTTCGTTTATTATTCTTTATTTTTACAGAAATATCCAGAGAGATATAAATAAACAGAATATATTAATCTCTGCATTTTTCCCCCTGAAACGTTTACATGATTCTTGTAGACATTTCCTACACCAGGCTCCTGGTGAAACTCTAACAGTAGAACGACGTTCCTCATGAACTCAGCACATTGTTCAGACTCCATGTGTGTGTGTGATGTCACGGTGAGGAAGAGACCAGAACTCACACCCTCTCATCATCTCCATCCTCCCTTTCATCACATCCTCCACCTTTTTTTTTCTAATATATTACAAACCATCACATTATTTCACACATTTCTTATCCTTCATGTTTCTGTAGCTCGCATTAAGATATTTTTATGCACAGATTCAAATTTTACACACAAAACAAACACAAACACACACACACACACACACACACACACACACACACACACACACACACACACACACACACACACACACACACACACACACACACACACAAAAAAACAGCTACATAGCTTTTGTTTCCTCCAATTAGACTTTCAAATCCCGGCGCCTTCAGGCTTCGCATTTCAGATTTCACCTCCTTGCATGAGATGTCAGAATGAGGTGTTTGTTCTGCGCTGAAGACACACGGCCAAATGTATTCGCTCTGACCGACATCCTGCAGTGTGTAGAGTAAATGTTACAGCTGCAGAAAATAAAGCTGTTCATCGTTATTCATGTACGTTCTCACGACTTTATTTAACTCGGCTGTGTGTCTTTGTAAATAATGTGTGGAGGATGATAGAAGAACGGGACTGCTGCATTCTGATTGGTGCTCGGACGGTATATCGTGCGCTGGTTTCTATGGCAACAGCTCGTACAGAAAGGACGTGTACGGTGAAGGATTTACACGTTTACCGTTGATACGGTAAGGTTTCTGTAAGGAGAAGTTTCTTTAACATTTATAGAAGGAGTCTTCAGTGCAAGAGTCCAAAGCTTTGTGACATCTGGAGAAAAAGAGAGAGAACGACATGTGTTAGTTATTAAAATAGTCTTTAACTAGTTGTCGTGGTTTAAAAGGAATAAAACACTTCATGATGTGCTGTGGGGGGGCGGCACGTTCGCCTCACACCTCCAGGGTCGGGGTTCGATTCCCACCTCCACCTTGTGTGTGTGGAGTTTGCATGTTCTCCCCGTGCCTCGGGGGTTTCCTCCGGGTACTCCGGTTTCCTCCCCCGGTCCAAAGACATGCATGGTAGGTTGATTGGCATCTCTGGAAAATTGTCCGTAGTGTGTGTGTGTGTGAGTGTGTGTGTGTGTGTGTGAGTGTGTGAGTGAATGAGAGTGTGTGTGTGCCCTGTGATGGGTTGGCACTCCGTCCAGGGTGTATCCTGCCCCAATGCCCGATGACGCCTGAGATAGGCACAGGCTCCCCGTGACCCGAGAAGTTCGGATAAGCTGTAGGGAATGAATGGATGAATGAATGAATGAATGATGTGCTGCTGATTACTTTCCTCTGCACTTCTAATATTACCAAGATAATTAAATACGTAACATTAAACACCGTGACATTCATTTGTTTTCTTTTCCAGAGGAAGCGTCAGCGGCTAAGAAGTTCGCTCCTATAGACAAAACACAAGCCGATCTATTCAGTGTTCAGTATTCTGTACACTCTCCGTGGTTCATCTTCACATCTACAATGTTCTCACAACATTCTTTAGCAGCGTGTGATAACTTCACACCGAAGACTTTACAAGCTGCAGCTTCATCAGGTCGACAGCGAGGGAGAAGAAAAGTACAACATTTTATAAAAGTGCTGTTTTTAATCCAAGTCTCTTCATGTGAGCTTCATCCTGTGTTAAAGTAATTATAATCATATTACTCCACTTCATCGCTGCTTTGACGGAAAAGTCATTAATCTGTTTCTAATGCATTTACTGTGCTCTGGCCTTTCAGTGTCACCTTTCAGCTGCGGAGTCTGAACAAACACGGCTGGATCTCACACCAGAACCCAGAGCAGTCATGAATCAGACGAGGTTACTGTGATCCCATCATCGTGACAAAAACGAAGCGTGGTGAGATGCTGAGATGTTCAGGTATCAGGTTTTCCTGCTCTTCCTACCGAGTCGACACACCACACACACACACACACACACACACACACACACACACACACACACACACACACACACACACACACACACACACGATAACTTTAATTAAATGATCTAGTTGCAGTAAATCAGGGTGTCTGGACGTGTGCTGGTTTCTCCGGTGCTTCTGCTCAGTAGTGTGTAAAATTCTCTGACATTTAAAACATCAGTGTTTAATGTTCCACCTTCTGTACGGTGCCATCAGACCTATTAAAAGAAATTTATTGTTCTGGGTTTAAAAAGAATAAAATTATTATAAAAGTGCAAATGATCATAAAACAGAGTATAAAAACATCAGAAGAGCTTCGTAATCAGCGGCACGTTGGATCTGGAGCAGCGAATATTCAGTGGATAAAGTTCCAGTTTGTCTGTAAGTGAATCACACGAGCTCTGTCTCAGATGATCAGATGATCCTTCAATTCAATTCAATTCAATTCAATTCAATTCAATTCAATTCAGTTTATTTGTATAGCGCTTTTTACAATGGGCTTCGTCTCAAAGCAGCTTTACGGAACATAAACATAGAACAGAAGTTAAACATAAGGAGAAATATAGAGAATTAATATAGAGTTCTTCTGCTCTATGTTTATGTTCTGAATTGAATTGAATTGAATTGAATTGAATTGAAGGATCATCTGATTTTATTTCCTCCAGCTGTAAAGGTGAGTGTTTGTGCTTGGAGGTGCTGGTTTAGATGTTGAGGTGTGAACTCCACACAGGTGAGCTCAGAATCCACTGAATCATCTGTAGAACTCGACTCTGAATCATCTGTAGAACTCGACTCTGAATCATCTGTAGAACTCGACTCTGAATCATCTGTAGAACTCGACTCTGAGCACTGAATAATAAAAGATTTGTCATATTTAATCTTTTTATTCTGTTTGTTGATTAATGATTTGAAGTCACACTAATGAGTCACGTTGCTGTCGTCCAGCAGAATTCACAGCCTGGTCCGAAGATTTTCAACCAAAGTGTTGTATTATAATTCACTGTGATGTCATGAATATTCATAAGGTGATTATAGTGAGTGTGATGTGTAAGATCATTGATATTCATAAGATACAGACACATGACTATTGTGGCGTCTGACTGACGAACCCTCACACATTTCAGCTTCGAGACATTTGACTCATTTTAAACGGAATACAAAGACATTATATATGAGGCAGCAGAGTGTGCAGTAGGTGACAGAGTGACTAAGCATCTCTTTGTCCTTGTGTTATTAATCACTGCTGCTCTCGCAGCTACACTGTTCTCACATCATTTCTCTTACACTACAAACTTTAGAAATTGACCTTCAGATCTTTGCTCTTTACACTCCTGTTGGCTGATGAATCCTGACTGCGGTCGTTGTCCGATCTCCATCGTAAGTGCACTTCCCTGTTCTCACATGTCTTCACCTCTCAAGGAGAGCAGGCATTTAAATCCGAGTCTCAGAAAACGTCTTTCAGGTAAACGTCTAATCTATTAAACACTTACCAAGAAAATATCTGAGCAACAAACCATGTGAGGAAAGTCAACCTCGTGTCAACCTCGTGTCAACCTCGTGTCAACCTCGTGTCAACCTCGTGTCAACCTCGTGTCAACCTCGTGTCAACCTCGTGTCGTATTATTATTATTATTATTATTATTATTATTATTATTATTATTATTATTTCATTTCTACTTTATTTTGTTGCCCCAAAGAGAAACATTCCTTCAAATATGAACAAATTATCACCAAAATGTCTTTTTTTTGTCCACGTGGAAACTTTTACATCTCTTTTAGAAGTCAGAAAACATCACGACATTATGTTCAGTTTCCTTTTCCTCCATTTCTTTATTTAAATTTTGCAGTAAAAGAGGTGGATGGAAACCCCCCCTCTCCCCCCTCTAGACTCGCAAAGGAGAGAGAGAAAGAGGAGCGAGAACACGAAAAACAGAAGAGAGAGAAAGAGGCAAAAAAAGAAGGAGAGAGGAAGAAAAAGGAGAGAGGAGGGAGGACGAGGAAAAGGGAGAGGGAGAAAAGAGAGAGAGAGTAGAGAGAGGCGATAGAGAGCAAGAGAGTAGGAGAGAGAGATGAGATAGAGGAAAAATGGAGAGGAGAACGGAAAACAAAAAGAGAAGAGAAAAAGAAGTAGAGAGAGAAGAGGATAGTAGATAAAGGGAGAGAGAAGAAAAAGAGTCCCCTCCATCCCTCCTCTCCATCTCTTCTCTCTCGATCTCTCTCTCTCTCTCTTTCTCTCTCTCTCCCCCCCACCCACCCACCCCCCTCTCGTCTCAGGTGTGTTAGTCATCCTCCACCTGCTCGTTGCTCTGCTGTTCCTGGAGCTGCTCATGTCGCCGTGTTTCTCCCCCGAGACGCGGCAAAGCGAGAGGAAAAAATGGCAAAAAAAGTGCTGAGGACCCACATGGTGCTGCCTGTGAGAGACATGTTTACCGAGTCGAAGAGAACCGGAGTGAATTCATGGGGAAAATAAAAAGTTATAAAACATCATAGAAACAGAGGGGGTCGACTCTCTTGACTGGAATCGACTGGTGGAAGAAAAACACCAGGAGGTAAAAACACCCAGAGGCAAAACCTGTCTGTTCTACACTGATGTGTGTGGGGTCTGAGATACAGCACACGTGACATCAGTATTCACTTCATTTTACTTTACAAGTTACATAAATGATCTTAATGCTGAAATTCACCACGTCGGTATTCCGAACTCAGACACTACCGACTCGTGCTGTTCAGTCTCAGGGGGCGGAGTCTGTCTAACGCAGGGGCGTGTCTCGGTTCGAATAATAACGAGGTTTAATACAACTACAACACGTCACATTGTGAACTGGTGGGAAATGAAAGAATAAAAGGATAGAAAATGTGGAAAGACAGATAAAACTGCAGCAGCTGTCAGAGTGAACACTAACCTTTAATCCAGAAGGTCATATTTATCGATTGTAAATGTAATTACAGCCATTACAGCTGCGAGTCCGACGAAACGATGTGAGATCTGTCCGAGGTTTTAGTTCAAAGGTCAACGTAAAGGTCACATGACACCTGAATGAGGTTTCTGTCTACTCACGAATGGAGAGGTGGAACAAACTCCAGAGAGGTTTAGACGTCACGCCGTTCAGTTACGACGTGATGTGGATCTTCTTCTACTCCTGGAATTAAAAAAAAATGTGTGTGTAAAAAGAATTAAAATAAAATCTGACAATTTTATCTGTTAATACAACTGTTTGAATTTGGTGTTTAATTGAATATAACGAGAAGATTCTGTAGTCGAGGGAGAACGAGGACATGACGTTTACCGCACTGTTGCGTCGCCTCGCTTCTCTCTGTAAGCATTTGGGAACTGACGAGACAAATTCTGTAGTCTTGAAAGCGAAGCGTTTCCTCGCTAAAGGATTTCAGCTGCTCGACAGTTCGGGGAAAAATGAACTCCTTTGTCGTATTTTTGTCAACTAAACTTCCTCGTGTTATCAGCGTGTGACGATTCTGGACTGGAGTCTGAACCCATAATCTCCTCTACAGAGAGACGATCCTCCTCATCTTTACCTCGGAAACTCTCAGGGCTTTTCACACCAGGAGAATTAAACTGAAATACAATATATTTTCATGATATATTATAAACAACATCTACAATAAAATGTAGTTTTGGAAAACACAAAAAAGAGGCGGCACGGTGGTTCATGGTTAGCACGTTCGCCTCACACCTCCGGGGTCGGGGGTTCGATTCCCTCGTCCACCTTGTGTTTGCATGTTCTCCCCGTGCCTCGGGGGTTTCCTCCAGGTACTCCGGTTTCCTCCCCCGGTCCAAAGACATGCATGGTTCTGTCAAGAGTGACACGGTGAGACAACAGGCGAGTGAGGATCCAAATGCAGTTTTTAGAGTTTCAATCGGCCAATACACGAAACAGAAAAACAGTCAGGCAGGCAACACAAGGCAGAACACAGAACGAACAGGCAATGGGAACATCGAACAGAAACACACTACATACCAACACCAACAACGACCAACAACATTGAAGTGAACAGACAGAGTATATATGGTGAACGAGAACCAATCACAAAACAGAGACAGACAAGGACTAAGACAAAACACCTGGGGAAGAGAATGAATGTAATTAGTGTCCATGGTAACAGATAGGTGGGCGGGGTCAACAATTAACATCAGGGAAGACGGCAGACAGAAACAAGGGGAAAACACAGACAGACACATTACAGAGCCCCCCCCCTACGAGCGGCTTCCAGACGCTCCCAAGTCCACAAAACCCAGTTCAGGCGGGTGGAGCGAAGGCGCAACCAGGGTGGGAGGGCGGGTCGGGTTCGTGTAGTGGTGGCGCCCGCCGAGCGGGAGGCCGGGGTTGCACCAGCCGAGCCGGAGGCCGGGGCGGCGCCGGCAGAGCCGGAGGCCAGGGCGGCGCCGGCAGAGCCGGAGGCCAGGGCGGCGCCGGCAGAGCAGGAGGCCAGGGCGGCGCCGGCAGAGCAGGAGGCCAGGGCGGCGCCGGGAGAACAGGAGGCCAGGGCGGCGCCGGGAGAACAGGAGGCCAGGGCGGCGCCGGGAGAACAGGAGGCCAGGGCGGCGCCGGGGGAGGAGCCAGAGACCAGAGCAGGACCGGAGACCAGGGTGGTGCTGGAGGCGGAGCCAGAGACCAGAGCAGGACCGGAGACCAGGGTGGTGCTGGAGGCGGAGCCAGAGACCAGAGTAGGACCGGCGACCAGGGTGGTGCTGGAGGCGGAGCCAGAGACCGGAACGGAGTTGGCAGCCAGGGTGGTGCTTTGGGCCTATGAACAGGGACAGGAGGTAGAAGGGCTGGCAAGTCCAGCGAAGCAAAACACAGGAAAACAGAAACATGCATAGGTTCAGGCCAGGCAGAGAGTTCAGGTAGTGTGGGTGTCATGACGTCGACTGCGTCCTCTGACTCCGTCATTTCGGTCGACCCGGCCGATTCGGCTGGTTCCGTCGACCCGGTCGGTTCCGTCGACCCGGTCGGCTCGGCAGGTTCCATCGACCTGGTCGGTTCCGCGGGTTCCGTCGACCTGGTCGGTTCCGCGGGTTCCGCCGACCCTGCAGGTTCCGTCGACCCGGTCGGTTCAGCAGGTTCCGTCGACCCGGTCGGTTCCGTCGACCCGGTCGGCTCGGCAGGTTCGGCAGGTTCCATCGACCCGGTCGGTTCCGTCGACCCGGTCGGTACGGCAGGTTCCATCGACCCGGTCGGTTCCGTCGACCCGGACGGTTCTGCAGGTTCCTTCGACCCGGTCGGTTCCGTCGACCCGGTCGGTCCGGCAGGTTCCATCGACCCGGTCGGTTCCGTCGACCCGGTCGGTTCGGCAGATTCCATCGACCCGGTCGGTTCCGGCGACCCGGCTGGTTCCGGCAACCCGGCTGGTCCAGCTGGAGGCTTAGGGATGCCGGCCGCCCGAGCCGACCTCATCGGGGTATCCGCCAGTTTGGAGACCAGCCGGTTAGCACGGACCTCAGCCGAGCTCGCCGGTACGGTAGCCATGGGAACTGGCTCAATCACGGATGTGCACGGGACTGGTCTGGGCGGAGGCACTGTGGAGCATTCGGGCGTCCGTGGCTGATTCCACTCTGTGGCCCACGGATCCCGATGCTTGCTGCCCCCCCCCCAAAAAATACTTACGGCCGGCTTCCGTCTCTATGGTGCTCACGCTCAGCGTGGACCCGTCCAGGAGCAACACCAAGTTGACGAACTCCGAGAATGTCTTTATTTCTCTGGTAGACGGCATCAAATACCGCAGGATCTCCCTTAGTCCGTGCTTAAAAATGTCTTTGAGCGCCTTCTCATCGAAGTTGACCTCGCTGCACAGGTCCAAGAATACCTCCGTGTACTCCTCAACTGGGGCGTCCTCCTGACGTAGGCAAAACAGGAGTTCTGCTGGATCCATTGGGGGTTGGTCGTTCTGTCAAGAGTGACACGGTGAGACAACAGGCGAGTGAGGATCCAAATGCAGTTTTTAGAGTTTCAATCGGCCAATACACGAAACAGAAAAACAGTCAGGCAGGCAACACAAGGCAGAACACAGAACGAACAGGCAATGGGAACATCGAACAGAAACACACTACATACCAACACCAACAACGACCAACAACATTGAAGTGAACAGACAGAGTATATATGGTGAACGAGAACCAATCACAAAACAGAGACAGACAAGGACTAAGACAAAACACCTGGGGAAGAGAATGAATGTAATTAGTGTCCATGGTAACAGATAGGTGGGCGGGGTCAACAATTAACATCAGGGAAAGACGGCAGACAGAAACAAGGGGAAAACACAGACAGACACATTACAGGTAGGTTGATTGGCATCTCTGGAAAATTGTCCGTAGTGTGTGTGTGTGTGTGAGTGAATGAGAGTGTGTGTGTGCCCTGTGATGGGTTGGCACTCCGTCCAGGGTGTATCCTGCCTCGATGCCCGATGACGCCTGAGATAGGCACAGGCTCCCCGTGACCCAAGAAGTTCGGATAAGCGGTAGAAGATGAATGAAAACAAATACACCGGAATAATTGTTATATAAAATACCTTCAGTAAAGACATTAATATTAAATTAAAATTAATTGATTAATCAGTTAACCAATTAATATAATAATAATAATAATAATAATAATAATAATAATAATAATAATAATAATAATAATAATAATAAAGTGATTTTTCTGAAATCTTTCTCTACCAAATCCCTGAATTATAAATGTGAGATAATGATGTGGAACACAGCTCTGTTTTATTACTTTATCCTTTTCTACTGTAAAGTTAAACACAGAACAGATGTCATTTTATCGCTGTTTAATAGGTGAATAAAAAGCCATCTGTGGCCGAGACTCGGGGGAAATTCTGAAGGATAAAAGCGTATATATTTCTTCTGCTAATAATCTGAGTACTGAAGTGTTCAGGACTTCTGAGGAAGAGAGTCGGATGCTGTGGAGATGATTTTCCACCTCACGTTTTCTGTGGTGCTTTCACACGTGCTGTTTGTGTTTATGTCACTCGTTAAAACTGGACCGAATTCACACGGAGAAAATTGACGTGACTCCTTCCTCCATTCTCTCTGTAAATCAGCGTTATATTCTCATCACCTGCAGATTAACCTCGACAGAAGGACCTCCTCCACCTGCCAGATGGAACCAATACATTCACAAGACTTTATCTTTTATTTAATTTCTTTCTTTATTTATGGTGAATGTTGTGTAGTCATGTCTCTCAGCAGGAGCTAACACTTTATACCTCACAATTAACAGCTGTATTCATGCAAATACTGAATCATACATGAGCCACACTTTGGGATTTTATTCAGGAGTTATTTTTAGCAGCAGGAAATCTTTTATTAATTAAATATCTTTACACCTTTAATGCTGTGAAACGTCTGAGAAACAAGTTACTCCCTGTTATCTCTCACATCATAGCAGCTATAAACACTCGTCCCCTCAGCTGTCTCTCTTTACTCTCTCTCTTCAGCTATAGTCCTGAGCTACAGTCAGAGCTGTCAGAGAGAATTAATCAACACTTTCTGACCAATCAGAGTCCAGAACTCAGCAGCTCTACTTCCATAACTCTAAAGCCACTGAGATGTTAGACCACTTCGGGTCGGTTGTACATTTACTTTACTTTTGTTGTTAGTATGAAATATATCTGCCGGTGCCATGACCCGAGAGTGGAGATGTTTTCTCACTAATATGAAAACTGAAATATTATAAAAGAAAAAAAATAACATTTTGTTTATGAAAGAGACTAAAGATGTTTCCCTTCAGCGGGAGTTAAAATGTTTATTGTGTCCTGAAGAACAAATGGAATAAAATCTTGCATAAAAACACAAGTTGATTGAAACATCTGCTGAGAATAAAGTGTGAGGAGGAGAAAGCGGAGAGAGAGAGAGAGAGAGAGAGAGAGAGAGAGAGAGACAGAGAGAGAGAGAGAGAGGAAAAGAAAATGATTTATAAATACTTCAGCAGAGGCACTTTGTTCAACTTCAGAAATGTATAGAAACTTTAATTCCAAACATATTTTAGAGACGTGGCTCAGAAAGAGAAAAACTTTCTCTCTTATTATTTTTATTATCATTATTATTATTATTATTATTATTATTATTATTATTATTATTATTATTATTATTATTATTATTATTACTATTATTATTATTATTATTATTATTATTATTATTATTATTATTATTATTATTACTATTCTTCTTATTATTATTATTATTATCGCTTCTCCTTCAGGTATCAGCTCATATCTGACTTCGTCTCTCTCTTCACTTCAGGGGCGTCGAACACAAACACACTGATAGATGTCAAGTCTTTGTGTCTGTTCATTCAAACCGAGGACGAATTCCACCTTTTTTATTTCTTTCGTTTCACCAAATATCAAATACAAAATATGATTTTTTTTGCATAAAAATATTGAAAGTCAGTTTATTTTGTATTCGTGGACGGAATCCCATCATTTTAAATCTGAATGATTTATACGGTGACGAGTTTGTGTGACACAAAACAGACAAAACAACGTTATTTATTACCTGCTTGTGTATCTGTGGTAAAAAAGGAGGACATGAGCGTGAGGACATGAGCGTGAGGACATGAGCGTGAGGACATGAGCGTGAGGACATGAGCGTGAGGACATGAGCGTGAGGACATGAGCGTGAGGACATGAGCGTGAGAACATGAGGTTTGTCATCCTGCTTTAAGCTTTTTAACACATTCACAATGAAAAGGTTTGAATGAATTTTGAATCATTTAAAGTTAGAACAAATTTACACCTTAAACAGAATGATTCACTGAATCAAATACAGACTCGATGAACTAAAAGAAAAATTAATCTCATTCTATAACTAATGACATTCAGAAACATTCATATAAACGATTAAATATAAACTGATGAAAGGAACGAGTCAAAACTCACAGTGGGTTAAACTGAATCGCTCCAATGAGTCGTTCGCTTCAGACTGAATCAGTAAAGTTATAAAAAAAAACAATCTAATGTTATAAATCATAAAAGCTGTAAAGTTTCTGTCTTCAGGGCTGAAACATGAAATAGTTTTTTTTTTTTAATCTGTTGATTTATTAATTGAGGGTTTTTGTTTAATCAATATGTAATAAGGAGAGTTTTGGGTTAGAAAGCGTTGGGTTGCTGTTCCACACGACTGAATCATTCATTTTTTATGATTTAAATGTTCTTATTATACTTAAGACTGAAGATAGAAGATGACGTTCAGAGGTTTTTACTCCATTTTCATGTGGACTAAAAAACACAAGCTTCCTTCGGTCTGAGTCAGTGTTGAGACATCAACTAGGATATTGTACTATAAAGCCATCTTTATGGAGTTCATTATGCAAATGTATGACTAGGGCTGGGCGATACGGCTGAAAACTGTATCACGATATCAGTGTATCGTATCGATCGATATCGATAATTATTGATAGATTTATGACCCATTTAAAATAAGGACCAGGAGAAAAATATATATATTAGATTTAAACCTTTTTATTGTAAATTTCACCTTCCTCTGATCAGAATCCCCTCAGTTATTAAGACAGAAACGTCACCAACCAGGAAACCTCCAATAATTATAATGTAAACATGAGTCTAAAGTCACAATGAACACTTAACTATTATCTCTTAACATTTAAGGTGAGAAATGACAGAAAATGTAAGAAATGTTTAATAAAGTGTAATAAAATAGTGAAGGTTTTATCAAACACATTTTTATTGATATCGATCACGTGTCTATCGCGATACATATCGTTATCGTTTTATCGCCCAGCCCTAATACAGAGACTGAACGATGTAACAGAAACAAGTGACACAAACTTTATTTCATCAGATTAGCTTCACATTTTCACATTAACACATTTTACTCTTCACCTATAATTGAGATTAAAAATGTTCAAGTTATTATCTAGAATTCATTTAAATATCATTTCTCCAGCTCCGGGTCTGAGATGAGACTCTACTGAAGATACAGACTTCTCCTCAACCTGCTGTTGCTCCACCGAACCCCTGCAGAAAAGATTCAGTGATTCACACAAAC
>NC_062518.1:522097-532097 GCF_022655615.1 Tachysurus fulvidraco
CTGAAGGCAGCTCATTTTTCTCTGTTCTTTTCCAGTGCATTCACTCAAACGATATCCGGCACTAAGAGGTTTATTAGCGCATAATAAATAACCGCATCAGCAGAATGATGCAACACTTTAATATTTCATCACCGCACCTCGGCTCACGGCTCACACGTGAATTCTTTTCACGTCTCCATTCTCCGCGTTCACATCCCACACGCTAGCAATTAAACAAAAGCCCTCGGTGCTAATAACGTGTGTAAGGACAATGAGCGGGGATTTAATATCGAATAATTATCGTTCTGCTAAAACGAATGACTAAAAGACTTCTGAAAGCAATTACTGATAAGCGTTTCATATTAAAGATGACTCGAATGATGATTTTTGTTCCTCATTGTGTGTGAAAAGTCGATGCACGTCTACGTGTCGCCGAACAATGGAGGGGAGAGGTGAAGAGTGTGTCCACGTTTAACCTCCGTCGGTGAGCTGAAAGAGAAAGTGCGGCTTTTCTTATCAGCAATTTGTGCAATTACGTCTACGAGGACTCAACAGTGTGCGAGTGAAATCTCCTGCTGAAGTTTCATTGACGAGACACCAGATAGAAATCTGCCAGAGAAAAGTCTCCAAGAAAGAAGCATTTCAATTTGTGTAGTGTTTAAATTGTTTTCCTGACGACTGAAGTCTTGTGTTACTCTGAAATTGTTAGTATGAGTTTGTGCACATGGAGTGGCGATGCAAAGGAAATGTTTTTATTATATATATATATATGTAAATATGTAAATGTCTTTATTTCGATGTTATATCGAACATCTTGCACAGAGGATTCTGTAGTTATTAGAGCTGAAGTGAAAATGAGGAGGAGTCTGTTCATGCTGAATCGGACTAAAACGATTCTTTTGATTCTTTTTTGGTATCGGGTTTCTTTTGTGCCAAACTGCTTATAAATAAATAAATAAATAAATAAATAAATAAAACAAACAGACGAACACAAAGCTAGCTGAGATGCAAGTAAAGCTGAAAACATTCTCATAAATCTTACTGGCTAGAAATCTGGTCATTTAAAAAGTAAATGAATCACCTGAGTAGATAATTATATAAATAATACGTTTAAAACGTTTTGTCCATCGTCTCGTTTCTGCAGTGTTACAGCTCTGTCCTTTGGCTCGGCTTAGCAGCGTGTTGAAAAGATCTAAATAAACAACAACAACATGTAAGCGGTTCGATTCGCTTCATGCAGTCGAGTCGATTCAGGGTCGAATCATTTCCTTACTAGAGTCCGCCTCGGGGACGTGCGGATGTAGACGCCGTGTCCGTGTTGGACAGTTTGTCTAATACACCTCGATAACTAATAAGTCCAAGTGAGTTTATTGCTCTTTGTGTTGTTTATTCGGTGCTCGAGTTTATTTACGAGCGACACGACTTCACTCTTCATGCAATCTTCATCACAGAGGCTTTTGTCTTTAAATGTATAATGCATGAACCCGTTAGAGTTCCTTCAGGCGCAACATGAGGTGATGTATTATTGCAAGCTTTTGCCAAGAAACCACACAGTAATGTTTCACAGTGAATTCTGCCCACGTTTCAGCCTGAAACAGAAACAGTAAAAGTCGTTTAATCAGAGTCTCGTCCGTCCAAAGCCCATCACCGAGCGGGAAAACGAGCCGCTCTCGGCTTCTCCTCTCCGAGCAGAAAGGAGAAATCTTTTGATTTTGATTGAGGCCTGCTCGCGGCGGCTGGATCGTGATGGCCACAGAAACGCCACTCAGTCAGAGAGACAGAGGCCAAAGGAAGGGAAATAGGATTTGGGGAAACGTGAACACAGGCTCCTGATTGTGAAGGTGAAAAAAAATCAACAACAAATGACTCTGATTGGTTGGGATGGGGAAGGGGCGGGATTTATAGCCTGTAGATAAACACAATATATAATCCAACAAACCGAATATCACTCGATGGAGTAAAGAGAGATTTATTAATTCCACCAAACCCACAGCGAGTGTCACGTGTTCTGAGCTTCGACACGTGACAATAACATCACGGACGATGGACTTCACACACAGTCACCAAAGATCTGAACTACAGATGCAGGGCTGCAGTTCAGAGTTCTCTCTAATTCCTCTGCATGGTTTTGTCTTCCTGAGCTTTGGCTTGTTTCAGCTTTCCTCTGAAATATTCAACCTTCGCTTCACTCTGACATAAAACATGAACAAAAAAAACCTTTAACAGACTGTTTAAGTGTCAGGATTCCCAGGTCTACACCCGGGTTCAGCGCTTTCACAGCACGGCACTCATCGGCCATGTGACATAATTACTTTGGATTATTAATAATTAATAATTTATTCACGTTTTTAATAGTTTTTTTATTTATTAATCTATAGACAGAATCGAGGCTGGAGAGAGAGGGGGTAGAGAGAGAAAGAAAGAGAGAGAGAAGGAGAGAGAGATGGAGAGAGAGAGACAGAGAGTGAGAGAGAGAGAGAAAGAAGGAGAGAGAGAGAGATAGAGATAGAGAGAGACAGAGAGAGAGAGAGAGAGAGAGAGAGAGAGAGAGAGAGAGAGAGAGAGAGAGAGAGAGAGAGAGAGAGAGAGAGAGAGAGAGAGAGAGAGAGAGAGATTGTACATACAGGACCTGTTTCACAAACATCAGCTGTAACTAAAAACAGATAAAAATATAATATATAAATAATTAATAGAGTTAAGGACTTCATCACAGCTCTTAAGTTAAAAACACACAAAATAAACCATTTAAAACATTTCAGTGTCAGTGTTTAAACATCACTCGCTTCAGTCAGTCGTTTAGTTTTATTTAGTTTTAGATTTCTCTGGTGTTTTTTCTGCTCGCTGCTGATTTTTAGGTTCAGGTCAGAGGAAGTCATACAGAAATGTCTACATTATATTCATCCAGAACACTCACAGAGCTGCTACTGATTTACTGTGTGTGTGTGTGTGTGTGGGTGGTGTGGTGTGGTGGGGGGGGGGGGTGGTATGGGGTAGGTGGTGGATGTGGGTGAGGTGGCGGTGGGTGTGGGGGGGTGTGTGGGTGTGTGTGTGTGAGTGTGTGGGTGTGGGTGTGTGTGGGTGGGGTGGTGTGTGGGTGTGTGTGTGTGGTGGGGGTGTGTGATGTGGGAGTGGATGTGTGTGTGGTGTGTGTGGTGTGTGTGTGTGTGTGTGGTGTGTGTGTGTGTGAGGTGGTTGTGTGTGTGTGTGGTGTTGTGGGTGTGTGGATATGTGTGTGTGTGTGTGGTGTGGGTGTGTGTGTGGTGTGTGTGTGTGTGTGGGTGCGTGTGTGGGTGTGTGTGTGTGCGGGGGTGAGCGGGGGTGTGTGTGTGTGTGGGTGAGATGGGGTGTGTGTGTGTGTGTGTGTGGGTGTGTGTGTGTTGGTTTTTGTGTGTGGGTGGGTGTGTGTGTGTGGTGCTGTGGGATGTGTGTGTGTGTGTGTGTGTGTGTGTGTGTGTGTGTTTGTCTGTGCGTGTGGATGTGTGTGTGCATGTGGATGTGTGTTTGTGTGTGCCTGTGTATATGTGTGTGTGTGTGTGTGTGTGTGTGTGTGTGTGTGTGTGTGTGTGTGTGTGTGTGTGTGTGTGTGTGTTAAATGCTCAGTGACCTTGAAGAAACCTAAGTGACAGTTATGAATAATTTATTTACAGAAATTCGGTTAAAACAGTTAAAAAAAGAAGCAAAAATAAATAAATTCAGATGTAAAGTTTCAGATTAAATCTTTATGTCCATGCTGCAGGTTCCATGTGACATTGTAGAGAAGACTGATGTTAGTCATCTCAAAGCTGGAGATAACGTCAGGACTCCTGAACAAACAGAAACCTCCCGTCGCTTCATTCAGACCAAACTTGGAGTGAACTCCAGTGATTTCTGGAAAAACAGAAAGCATTAACATATTAGCATGAAGGTCTCGTCAGCGTGTGGTTCCTGTGTCCAGCATCTGGGGAACGTTCGCCTCCTCCGATTAATTGTCCTTCCTCGCTGAAGCGCTTGACCTTCATCCCCGAGTGCCAGAATGATTTGCTGCTGCTGCTGTGTTCATTTTTTTCCATCAGTGAGGCGTCGAGGGAACGAGGGAGTCTAATTGCAGTCAGAAAACAACAAACAGTGGCGTGTTGACAATCAGGGATTATTAGATTCCCAATCCGGCAACAGAGACGACAAAGTGGGACAGATTTTAATATTCACGCCATCACGACACAGTAACGGCGTTCACAACAAAAGCAGCAGACAGGAATGAGACTGAATCTGTAAGCAGCTGAAATGTGGCTTTTATTATTGCTTTATTTAAATAAAAATGTTTTACAGTGTGACAGGAAAAGAAAAAGGTGAGAGAAGATTGTAGTGTTTAGGGATTATAATGTGTTATAATGAAGAGTGGATTAACAGGATTAATGATTGTTTGGGGTTTTGTTTAATTAAAGTTTTATGTTTAGAGGGTTCAGTATTTATGTGAACTATTAATATAAACTATTTCTGATCTGGGGATGAGTCTCGAATTCATTCATTTTAATTAAGAAATTAGTTTTATAGATTAGAATTCAGAAATTAAGAATTAGTTTTTACAGTTTATGGATAAAGGAAAGAATTGTACAAGTAATATATCATAGAATGTCTTATTCTGTATGGATTAGGGTTTAAGGTCTAAGGCTGAGGATTAATGATTATTGTTTATGTGACGTTACACTTCATTAGACTAGAACTGATTGTTCTAATATTTGGGTGTAACATTAAACCCCTATGCCCTATGCCCTATGCACTATTCCCCATGCTCCATTCCCTATGCCCTATTCTCCATTCCCTATGCTCTGTTTCCTATGCTCTGTTTCCTATGCTCTATTCCCTAAACCCTATGCCCTATTCCCTCTGCCCTATTCTCCATTCCCCATTACCTATTCCCTATGCCCTCTTCCCTATGTTCTATTCCCTATGCCCTATGCACTGCAATATTCCCTATGTCCCTATTCCCTATTCCCTCTGCCCTATTCTCCATTCCCTATGCCCTATTCCCTATTCCCTTTGCCCTATTCCCTATGCACTATTCCCTATGCCCTCTTCCCTAGGCACTATTCCATATGCACTTTTCCCTATGCTCTATTCCCTATGCTCGATTCCCTATGCCCTATGCACTAATCCCTATGCTCTATTCCCTATGCCCTATTCCCTATGCACTATTCTCTATGCACTCTTCCCTATGCACTATTCCCTATGCTCTATTCCCTATGCCCTATGCACTATTCCCTATTCCTTATGCACTATTCCCTATGACCTATTCCCTATGCCCTATGCATTATTCCCTATTCCCAATGCACTATTCCCTATGCCCTATTCCCTATGCCCTATTCTCTATTCCCTATGCATTATTCCATATTCCCTATTCCCTATTCCCTATGCACTATTCCCTATGACCTATTCCCTATGCCCTATGCATTATTCCCTATTCCCAATGCACTATTCCCTATGCCCTATTCCCTATGCCCTATGGCCTATTCTCTATTTCCTATGCATTATTCCATATTCCCTATTCCCTATGCCCTATGCACTATTCCCTATGCCCTATTCCCTATGACCTATGTCTTATTCTCTATTCCCTATGCATAATTCCATATTCCCTATTCCCTATGCCCTACACACTGCATAATGCATTATGGGAAATCTGTGTCCACTATCATAGTCTTCTCTAATCCTGACATCCTGTCTCTCTTTTCTCATTAACGTTGATGAAAAGACGTTAAATTCAGATGCTGCCTGTTGTAGTACAGAATAGAAAGAAAATAGAATTAAATAAATTCTGTGATGATGCCAGAGTTTATTATTTTCCACAAATTTAGCACAATCTAATAAAACTGTACAAGGAAGCTTCAAATAAACCTGATTTCAGTCGAATAAAGTGTTTCCATCGTTCTCTTTGCCTCGGGACTAAAACCCCAGCTTCATTCTGAAGTGTGAATTCAATCCATCTTCTCACCGGCTCTGTCCCAAACCACCCACTGCTGCACTAAATTAACACACCACCTGTGGAGTCCTGACTGCTTTCACACACTCAGGTCAGGTTCAGAGATTCAGAGCTGAAGATGAGGGTGAAGGATTGAAGGTTAGGGTTAAAGAGAAGAGATTAAGGCTGAGGCTGTAGGGGTCGGTCTTTAGGGCTTAGGGCTAAATCTGAGGGACTGAGGATGAGGATTAGGGTTTAAGGCTTTATGGTTGTGACTTCAGGATAAAGTCTTAGGGGTAAATTATTTATAGATTAGGGTTTAGGGTTAATGTAGAGAGAATATTATTTTAGATTAAAATGTAGAGTTTAATCTCTCTCTCTGTTCATCTGTCGTTTTCTCTCCGTTTGCCTCTATCTGTCTTTCTGTTTTCCTCTCTCTCTCTCTCTCTCTCTCTCTCTCTCTCTCTCTCTCTCTCTCTCTCTCTCTGTTTAAGTGGTTCTTATTTGCATTAGTGTTTCACTGTCAGCCCCTCGACCTGCTGAGAGATGCTTTTTATTGTTCTGATTCTGTCTTGTGTAACCAAATGCAAAATCTCTCTCTCTCTCTCTCTCTCTCTCTCTCTCTCTCTCTCTCTCTCTCTCTCTCTCTCTCTCACACACACACACACACACACACATTCTTCTTCTGCACAGTTATTCCTCTTCTTCATCTGAACAAACATGAGCTTGTTCTTGTTCTCCTTGCACTAAATCAGTGTGTGTATGCATGTGTGTGTGTGTGTGTGTGTGTGTGTGTGTGTGTGTGTGTGTGTGTGTGTGTGTGTGTGTGTGTGTGTGTGTGTGTATGCATGGGTGTATGTGTGTATGTGTGTGTAATAGATCCAACATGTTGCTTGTCACTTTGCATTGAATTGACAGTGATAATAATGACCTCGGTTTCAGAAATGCTGTGAAATTCCACATGGTGAATAAAAGTGAAGTTAAACTGAACGCTTTAGTGTTAATGAGCTTTACAGTGTTAATGATGGAGATACAGACACAGAGATGGAGATACAGACACATAGATGGAGATACAGACACAGAGATGGAGATACAGACACATAGATGGAGATACAGACACAAAGATGGAGATACAGACACAGAGATTGAGATACAGACACAAAGATGGAGATACAGACACAAAGGTGGAGATACCGACACAGAGATGGAGATACCGACACAGAGATGGAGATACAGACACAGAGATAGAGATACAGACACAGAGATGGAGATACAGACACAAAGATGGAGATACAGACACAATGATGGAGATACAGATACAGAGATAGAGATACAGACACAACGATGCTGATACAGACACAGAGATGGAGATACAGACACAAAGATGGAGATACAGACACAAAGATGGAGATACAGACACAAAGATGGAGATACAGACACAGAGATGGAGATACAGACACAATGATGGAGATACAGACACAAAGATGGATATACAGACACAAAGATGTAGATACAGACACAATGATGGAGATACAGACACAGAGATTGAGATACAGACACAAAGATGGAGATACAGACACAAAGGTGGAGATACAGACACAAAGATGGAGATACAGATACAGAGGTGGAGATACAGACACAATGATGGAGATACAGATACAGAGGTGGAGATACAGATACAGAGATGGAGATACAGACACAGAGATAGAGATACAGACACAAAGGTGGAGATACAGACACAAAGATGGAGATACAGACACAGAGGTGGAGATACAGACACAATGATGGAGATACAGACACAATGATGGAGATACAGACACAAAGATGGAGATACAGACACAATGATGGAGATACAGATACAGAGGTGGAGATACAGACACAAAGGTGGAGATACAGACACAATGATGGAGATACAGACACAAAGGTGGAGATACAGACACAAATATAGAGATACAGACACAATGATGGAGATACAGACACAGAGATGGAGATACAGACACAAAGGTGGAGATATAAACACAAAAATGGAGACACAGACACAGAGATGGAGATACAGACACAGAGGTGGAGACACAGAGATGGAGATACAGACACAATGATGGAGATACAGACACAGAGGTGGAGATACAGACACAGAGGTGGAGATACAAACACAGAGATGGAGATACAGACACAGAGGTGGAGATACAAACACAGAGATGGAGATACAGACACAGAGGTGGAGATACAGACACAGAGATGGAGATACAGACACAGAGATGGAGATACAGACACATAGGTAGAGATACAGACACAGAGATGGAGATAGAGACACAGAGATGGAGATAGAGACACAAAGATGGAGACACAGACACAGAGATGGAGATACGGACACAGAGGTGGAGATACAGACACAAAGGTGGAGATACAGACACAGAGATGGAGATACAGACACAGAGATGGAGATACAGACACAGAGGTGGAGATACAGACACAGAGATGGAGATACAGACACAGAGATGGAGATACAGACACATAGGTAGAGATACAGACACAGAGATGGAGATACAGACACAGAGATGGAGATAGAGACACAAAGATGGAGACACAGACACAGAGATAGAGATACAGACACAGAGGTGGAGACACAGACACAGAGATGGAGATACAGACACAAAGATGGAGACACAGACACAGAGATGGAGATACAGACACAATGATGGAGATACAGACACAGAGGTGGAGATACAAACACAGAGGTGGAGATACAGACACAAAGATGGAGATACAGACACAGAGATGGAGACACAGACACAGAGGTGGAGATACAAACACAGAGGTGGAGATACAGACACAAAGATGGAGATACAGATACAGAGATGGAGATACAGACACAGAGATAGAGATACAGACACAGAGGTGGAGACACAGACACAGAGATAGAGATACAGACACAAAGATGGAGACACAGACACAGAGATAGAGATACAGACACAATGATGGAGATACAGACACAGAGGTGGAGATACAAACACAGAGATGGAGATACAGACACAGAGATGGAGATACAGACATATAGATGGAGATACAGACATATAGATGGAGATACAAACACAGAGATGGAGATACAGACATATAGATGGAGATACAGACATATAGATGGAGATACAGACACACTCAGTGATATTGTGGCTTTGAGTTGTAGTTGTGATGGATGTGTAAGTCTCGCTGTAGCAGTGAGTTAAAGCTGCAGTCTGGAGCGTGTCACTGCACTGATTATTTTGTTATTGTAATAAAGTCTTGCTGCTCCAGAGGCTGTTGCTCGATTCCTTTGAAACACTAAACGTATGTGGTCACAGATCTCAGCTTACACAGACACTTCATTGTAGCGTCACATGAAAATCCTGCAGCACGTTTAGAGATGCTTCAGAGAAAAAGAGGAGCCTAAACGCCTGGGTTTAAGTTACATACAGTGTTTAAGCTGAAATAGAGAACGCAGTTTAATCACCAGCTGTGTGTCTGTGTTTATTTAACGCTCCTGGACTGAACGGGCCATAAAGCTCACACACAGGGCTGTGTTTCACTTCCACTTTGTAGGTTCTCCGAGTTCACCCAGGTGCCGTTCTTTGTTCCTTTAAGTGCCTCAGATTTAGTGGATCTTAGAGTCCATGCTGTTTGTGTCAAGTTTGAGTAACAACCTAAAACTCACACAGCATATAAACACACAGTCTTTTAGTGCTAATGATACGCTAACTGATTAACTACGAGGGTGTGTGTGTGTGTGTGTGTGTGTGTGTGTGTGTGTGTGTGTGTGAGATATAATGCACATGAATAGATGAATAAAACCTTCTCACTCTCTCCTGCTGAAGTCATCGAGTCCAGCAAGAACTCCTCCGTCTCGAGATGTTAAAATTGGGTACTGTACTGTCTCGGGGACGAGGATCTAAAAACGCAAGACTTGCCGTATTCTCTCCACTAAGCCTCCGTCAGCTCCACATTTCCTCTCCATCTCTCTTCTGGGTTTATATTCATCTGAAACACATTTCTATTTCTCTGTAAGGCGTCGGTAAAGATACACCGTAAAGATACTCAACACTAATTACGCTGCAA
>NC_062518.1:542097-564597 GCF_022655615.1 Tachysurus fulvidraco
TCACACACTAGCCTTAAATGAGGTCCTGGGTGTTAGCATTAGTGTTTAGTCCTTTTGCTGCTAGTGATAGAGGAAAAATGGACCTACTAAAAAAAAAAAAATTCCAAAGGGAAAAGTGTGACGCTAATGCTTAGCATAATTTCCATCACAGACAGTCTGCACTGTGAGCTTAGCAAACAAAAACAAAATGCACTTGTAGTCTTATTGAATTAATTCTTTAGTGTTTGTATTAGCATTTAGACTGTTATTAGTCTATTGTGTTAAAGATCATAAGTAGGAAAGGAACAATAATAAAAAACAGTGAAGAATATTTCACTAATGCACTAGCAGGCTAGATAACTTGTTTGTAGTGTGATAAATCCTAAACACACACACACACACACACACACACACACACACACACACACACACACACACACACACACACACACACACACACACACGGATTAATGGTAAAATTATTAATAGAGCAAAAATGGAAAAAATAATGTCTGATGATAAGGTTTGATGCTAACGGCTAGCGTATTTTCTCTCTTTAAGAACACACTTACACACAACATAATAAACGAGACACTGTTTCCTGAGGTGATGCTAACATTTCTTTGTTATGCTGTTTTTGATAACGCTAGTGATTTAGGAATAATGGTGTTTGTTGAAGTTTTTCCAGATGTAAAAGTGTGAATGCTAAAATCTAGGATCATGACAAACACGGCGTCTCCGTCACAGTGATACACTGATGATAAATAAATCTGTACTGCAGTGTTTATTAACACTAAGTGAATGATTGGTCTGAGATACACTCGCTGAGGGATAAGTGAGCTGCTAACGTTTCTCCATCATGCGAATGTGACACATGCACACATACACAATACACTGATGTACACATACACGACACACTTATTCACACAGGCACACAGCACACAGACACACACATGTACACAACACACTGAATCACACACATGTACACAACACACTGACACACAGACGTACACAACACACTGACTCACACACGTACACAACACACTGACTCACACACGTACACAACACACTGACACACATACTGTACACAATACACTGACACACACGTACACAACACACTGACACACATACACAACACACTGACTCACACACGTACACAACAGCTCACACACATACACAACACACAGATTCATACACATACACAACACACTGAAGCACACACATACACAACACACAGATTCATACACGTACACAACACATTGACACACACATACTGTACACAATACACTGACACACACATACACAACACACTGACACACATACACAACACACTGACTCACACACGTACAATACAGCTCATACACATACACAACACACTGAAGCACACACATACACAACACACAGATTCATACACATACACAACACACTGAAGCACGCACATACACAACACACAGATTCATACACATACACAACACACTGAAACCTTGAGAGGAACCAGACTCAGAAGTGAACCTCATCCCCATCTGGGTGACACTCTACAGTAAATAGTGTAAATGTAAATAATGTCATTTCTACGACAGTTTATAACAGTGCAGCCGAGAGCTCCTGAGGAACTAATGGGTCATCATAAACTCTGAGTTCAGCTCAGACCTGATTGCTGATAAACACCAGAACATACAGCTGACTGACACAACATTGGTACAGAAGAAGACATGACAGTCTCTGGGTGGCTTCATACACAACAACCCCATGAGACACTGATGACCATGTAGATCAATGCCCCAGCAGGGTGACCACCAGGTGATGAGACTCCAACCAGGGGCAGAACATCAGGGTTGACTAAGTAAAGCTCTGTAAGAAGAAACGATCGGGCCAAGAACTCTGAACACTGGGAGTCTCTGTGAGAAAAAGCTCTGCCCCCTGCTGGAGACTTTTGTACCCGAGGTACTACCAAATATCCTGCAGCTTTTGATCGAAGTTGGCATGATGGATCATAAAAAACCAAAAGATCTCTCAGGTTCTGTGGTGTGAGACCATTAAGTGCTTCATAGGTTAATAATAGTGTTTTATAATCAATGTGAAACTTGACTGGAAGCCAATACAGTGAGGATAAGATAGAGGTGATGGTTCCAGTAACCGTGTCCTTAGTCTGCTTGTCTTCAGCAAACTGTTTGCAGGCTTTCTTGTGCATCATCTTTAGAAGACATTTCCTTCTGAGATGACAGCTATGCAGACCAGTTTGATGCAGTGTGTGGCGTATGGTCTGAGCACTGACAGGCTGACACCCCCATAACCCCCCCAACCACGTGCACTCAGCTTCTCTGGTGGACCACGGCGAGGCCTGTTCTGGGAGGAACCTGTCCTGTTAAACTGTATGGTCTTGGCCACCATGCTGCAGCTCAGTTTCAGGGTCTTGGAGATCTTCTTATAGCTTATGCCACCTTTATGTAGAGCAGCAATTCTTTTATTCAGATCCTCAGAGAGCTCTTTGCTATGAGGTGCCATGTTGAACTTCCAGTGACCAGTATGAGAGAGTGAGACAGATTACACCAAATGTAACACACCTGCTCCCCGTTCACACCTGAGACCTTGTAACACTAACGAGTCACATGACATCGGGGAGAGAAAATGGCTAATTGGGTCCAATTTGGACATTTTCACTTAGGGGTGTACTCACTTTAGTCATTAAAGGCTGTGTGTTGAGTGATTTTAAGGGGACAGCAAATTAACACTGTTATACAAGCTGAACACTGGCCCCGTTCACACTGCAGGTAAAAGTGGCCCAAGTCAGACTTCTTCAGAAGTGTGAACACTCAAATCTGCCCCAGATCTGATTTTTTCCAATGTGGCCACAGTGTGAACAGGGTGAGGCTGATTTGATGCAACTTCTACATCAATCTACATCGACATTCGTCACAATTTATTATATTTTATTTTTTTTATTTTTTTTTGAGCCGGTGAAAACGTGACAGAAACGTGACCGGTAACGTGTGTGTGTTAAGAGTGTTATATAAAGTGGTTACGTGAACCAGCTCATAACGTTTGCATTGAATACATCACATTATAACATCACATGACATGTTTGCTTGCACCAGATGATACGATACTTCCTCCGTAACCTTGCCAACTTTTTAGCGCGACGGTGTGCCGCGTGTGACGTCATCGTTATCGTTCGTTTGCGCGTGCGGGTCAGTTCGAAACAGTAAACTGTTCACACTGGTATCTGATATAGGCCACATTTTAAAAGGTAATGTGAACAGCCAAACAAAAAAATCAGATCTGAGCAAAATATCCGAATCGAGCGTTAAGACTTGCGGTGTGAACGTGGCGAGTCACTTTACATTGGATCACGGTGTCACGATATATTAAAATATTTACAAAGATGTAAGGGGTGTACTTACTTCTGTCAGATACTGTACACACACTGACACACACATATTCACAACGACACACACACATATACACAGAACCACATATACACAGCACACATACACACACACACATATACACACTGATACACCTCTACACACTGACACACACACAAAGATCACCAGCTAGCGATGATATTTCTCGGCTCGGTCGATTGAAACACAATGTCTGCTGTGAATAATTGCGAGTGTCTGGAGGTTTGATGGCGAGTGATGCATCACGCTCTCATGGGGTTTATAATATATATTTATTTATGTTTATATTTATTCGGCGTTCTAATCCAATTGCCATTGATTTTATTTGAAAATGAAGTACGAGGCGATGACTGAAGCTTCTAATGTTCCTGTGATGATGTGGGAAGAACAAACAAACAGAGGATTTCTCAAGCTGTGGGATCGATAACAGAGCCGAGACGGAGAGACGCGTCATATTTCATCACATTCACACCTCTTATTTTTCATTTATTTAAACATCGTGCAGGGAGAGGGGTTATTTACAGCCGTGTCGGGTTACAAAAAATAAATGAAGTAATAAATAAAGCAAAAGTCTAAAGGAAAGATGAAATAGATGAAATGATGCTTGATGGGCAAAGGAATAAAAAGCGATATAAAGCCGTTCACTCTGGTGGAATTTTACTTGATGCTGAAATAAAATGTTAATGAGATATAAATGTGCGTCTGTTCCAAACATGTCCACACTTTCCTCTGTCACAGCACATACACTGTCGGCTCCAGGAGATCTTCGGGAATCACTTTAGTCTGTATGAAGTGAGCTTCAGGAGACAAACTGCTGGTGACAGGTTTAGTTTTTATTCTGCTAAATAATGCTAAATAACTATGGAATAGGGGGATCACGGTGACTTAGTGGTCAGCACGTTCGCCTCACACCTCCAGGGTCGGGGTTCGATTCCCACCTCCGCCTTGTGTGTGTGGAGTTTGCATGTTCTCCCCGTGCCTCGGGGGTTTCCTCCGGGTACTCCGGTTTCCTCCCCCGGTCCAAAGACATGCATGGTAGGTTGATTGGCATCTCTGGGAAATTGTCCGTAGTGTGTGTGAGTGAATGAGAGTGTGTGTGTGTGTGTGTGTGTGTGTGTGTGTGAGTGAATGAGAGTGTGTGTGTGCCCTGTGATGGGTTGGCACTCCGTCCAGGGTGTATCCTGCCTCGATGCCCGATGACACCTGAGATAGACACAGGCTCCCCGTGACCCGAGAAGTTCGGATAAGCAGTAGGGAATGAATGAGTGAGTGAGTGAGTGAGTGAGTGAACTATGGAATACTGAGGAATTACTGAACGCTCCTGAAAGCCGGAGTGTACAGTACAAACTACTGAAATGCACAGAAAGAAAACTGACGATGTTCTGAACACCTACATGTACAACATCCATCCATCCATCTTCTTCCCCTCTCAGACTGATCGCTGAGTCGCTCTTGTTTCAGGAATAAAGTGGTGTCCGAACACTACGTAACACTGCAGATATCACATCGTACTCTGTCTTCAGCCTGAAATGCTTCTGTAACTTTGTCCATGTTTCCATCTTAGAGAAATAAAAGTTTCAGACAGAAACGTTTCAGTCTCATCATTTGTCACAAAAAAGATCTCAAACGTTTCTATTTCCCCAAAGTGAAGTTTCATAACACAGTGTTTTTTCTTCCATCATGACTTGGGGATTTGGAAGTTTTTCACGGAGGCCGTGGCAGAGGACGGAGCAGATGAACGATATCAGACCCTTCAGCACACTGAGACGTGACCCTGTGACCCTGTGACCTTGTGCTTATGGACTCGAGGCCGGGTCACTGCTGTTATCCTGAACCTGCTGTTTAATCTTATTTATCCCACACTGGGACTGGAACATTTATAAACCACATGGTGCTTAAAGAGAATCCATTTTCTATAAAATAACAGAAACCAGTTTAACACAGTTAATGAATTTAACGAGTTACATGAAATAATTAACAACGTGTCATTATTATTATTATTATTATTATTATTATTATTATTATTATTATTATTATTATTATTGCACTGCATCTTTTTCTCAGAAACAGAAATGCGGTCTACTGAACCATTGTACAATTATAGATATGGATATTTCTGGATTATATATAAAAAAAAAACATTAAAAAACCAACCAAATAAAGAAACATGGCCATCATTAACCAATCAGATTTCAGGAGGTGTTTCACTGTGTTCAAGTGAAAAAAGTGACGTGACGTGACATACGGCTAAGTAAGGTGACACATACTCAGAATTTGTTCTCTGCATTTAACCCATTGAAAGTGCACACACACACACACACACACACACACAGTGAACACACACCCGGAGCAGTGGGCAGCCAGTTATGCTGCGGCACCCGGGGAGATGTTGGGGGGGTTCGGTGCCTTGCTCAAGGGCACCTCAGTCATGGCCGGCCTGAGACTCGAACCCACAACCTTAAGGTTAAGAGTCAGACTCTCTAACCATCAGGCTATGACTTCCCCGACTTTAAGAGTAGAGATCAACGGTTTCTATGGAACAAGAACTTAACATTTTTGATGGTTGCAAAGTTCTCATTAGTAGAATTAGGATTCTTTAATAAATTTCTTATATATTTAAATTAGTACTTAAAACACTAAACTGGAGGGCACGGTGTCTTAGTGGTTAGCACGTTCTCCTCACACCTCCAGGGTTTGGGGTTCGATTCCCACCTCCGCCTTGTGTGTGTGGAGTTTGCATGTTCTCCCTGTGCCTCGGGGGTTTCCTCCGGGTACTCCAGTTTCCTCCCCCGGTCCAAAGACATGCATGGTAGGTTGATTGGCATCTCTGGAAAATTGTCCGTAGTGTGTGAGTGAATGAGAGTGTGAATGAGTGTGTGTGTGTGTGTGAGTGAATGAGAGTGTGTGTGTGCCCTGTGATGGGTTGGCACTCCGTCCAGGGTGTATCCTGCCTCGATGCCCGATGACGCCTGAGATAGGCACAGGCTCCCCGTGACCCGAGAAGTTCGGATAAGCGGTAGAAGATGTATGAATGAGTGAATAAATGAACACTAAACTGTATAAACTTCTACAGAACTGAATACTAAGCTATGTGAATACTGACCTCAGTGTAACTGAGGAGCAAGAAACGTACAAAATACTAAATTCATTCAGAAAAAATGTTCACACATTCTAAAGAGTGAAACTCTGATACTAAAGTGTATAAAAGCGGTGAAACGTCTAAAACTCTGTCAGAGCTGCAGTCAGTCTTTTCTGTTATTCCGATGTCTATAATTTCCTTGATAGTAACATCACGATTCATTACAACACATCAGAACTTTAAGCACCAGTTGGTTTGTACGGATTTATTTATACAGTCCGAGGCCGTGCTGTCTGTCTCCAGCTGCAGTATTAATGGATTTTTGCTCATTTCCATGCTCTCTGAGTTTATGGTAAATAGACTCCAGGGAAAACAGGAAGTGTGGATTTCAAACCCCCAGCATGCCAGACTTCATTTTCCGTCGGCCGATTCTGACAGAGCGATAATGAAGCGTCGCGGTGATTGGAAATATTTCAACCTACAGTAGCGTTTAAATGCAAACAGCTTTAATTGGCTGCGATAGGAGCCGTAATTGGATTCTGATTGGCTCTTAATGAAAGTGCGCTGCACGTGCGACGGACACGAGGAGTCATCTATTTTCAGGGACACTCGTGCAAGCGATACTGAACGACCCTTTAAACTAGCATGCACTCGAGAAAGAGTAAAAAAAAAAGAAAATCCCAAACGAGATGACATTAAATCCGTCTCGTCGGCGTCCCTGACTGTAACACAGCGTGAGTTTACTCAGACGCTCGCTTTATCCCAGACCTCACTGATTACTGTCATTAAAAAAAAAACTCTGCACTTAATTCCTGATTAGCCGCATGTAGCGTGGCCCTGCTAGAGATTCTGTTTGCATGTAAACATCAGAATCGTGACACATCTAAAGGATTAATTAAGGCACGCGGACATCTCGTTAATGAATCAGGCGCAGTGATAAATCAGACGTGGCTGCAGATTAGGCTGAAAAGCCGAGTTTCCTCCTGCTGCAGCTCCGAGGGATAAAGTGGCCAGATCTGATTATTAATGATGATGATGATGATGATGATGATGATGATGATGATGATGAGGAATTTTCTAGCCATTTCTTTGTTGTAGCCTGAATCATTAATTAAAACAAATTATAAGTATGATTGAAGCTGAACTCACACACACACACACGCACACACACACACACACACACACACACACACACACACACACACACACACTCCGATCTGAGACCGCTCCAGTGGGCGTGGCCTAACCTTCTAGTGAGGATGCTTCTAAATGGGACTCAAGCTTTCACTTGTACCTTTAGCTTGTTTGCTAGGTTTCCTCTCACACGCTAGCTAAGCTTACGACCTTCACGTTTTTTTTTCTTCTAAGGTTTCACACTTGCTCAGTTTTTAAACACTAGGCTAAATTTCTCTGACTGATTTCCGCTTTTATTAGGCTTTATTTAGTTTTTAGTCACTAGGCTAAGTTTGCTATTAGCTTTCACTTGTTTTACACTTTGTGTTAGCTTTTACTGCTAGGAGAGGTTTCACTTGTTTAGTTGATTTTATTAGCTTTCAGGGCTCTCAAGTTTTGAAGACAGGCAAGTGTGACATCTCCACCGTCATGACTGAGGACAATGTCCCCGTCCAGAGACGAGCTGTTTCGTGTTGAGGTTTTGTTCAAACCCACCATCAAAAATTCTCTATATGAAAACCCTCTCTAATGAATGTGTTTTTTTTTTTCATTGGTTCTGTTAAATCTTACCCAGATACAATAGTGCTATTTTCTGATTGGCTGTTGTGTAGCCTCTTGTTTTGATTGGCTGATAAGTGTCAGGCTCAACTAAGAACTGAGACGCGCTCGGTTCCCGCCCGTTTCCATAGAGACGGTGGTACGGACTGATACGTTTGGGCGGCTTATTAAATATATGATAAATAGTCCAAAAGTCTTTCTGCGTAAGAAATACGACGTGTGGCGAGAGAGCGTGAGGAAAGACCGACATGAGGGACGTCACTCTCGGTGTGTGACATTGACAGCTCTGGGCTTGTTAGTGTTCACTCACGAGGCTAGATTTCAGATGCTATGTTAGGGTTTGTTTGGTAGGTTGTCCAACACTCGCTTTGTCACGGGAATACATTTAAATCACTGTCAGATTTTACATGCTAGGATCGTTTAGCTTTCGACAGCTAGGCTGATTTTGCTAGCTCAGCTTTAGAACTTTACAGTACTACAGTCACAAAATGTGTTACGTTATTCATATTGTGCAAGATGATCATTATAATATTATTGATTACAAAAAAAAACAATCGTTATTATCATCATGGTTTCTTGTAATCAAACAGAACTTTTACTTTCTGTCGGTTAACATTTTCTGCTATATTTCCTCAGCGCTAAGAAGCAGCTCTGTTCTCATCCTGACATGGCCGCGGCTTCGTGCCGCATCGGCGTGAACCTGCATCCTTCTCCACCGCGAACGCTTCAACGACAAGGACGTAGATGAATAAATGATCTGGAGATCTAATTTAAGCTCATAGTGAGTTTTATCCCAAAGCCTGGAGTGCAGCTGGGAACAATTAGGACTGGAGGAGGACGGGAAGATTACATTTGCATTTGTATAGCGAGCGTCGGCTGAAAATGTCAGCGTGGCGGCCGGCTCTGAAATCCAGCACATCATTCTGCAGTAGAGACGCAAACAAATCTGCATTAAATGCTCCTATTGGCAATATGATCCTCAAATTTGTTTGCTAAGTGTGTGGGATCAAAGGGACACGGAGGAACAGGGTTCTAATCTCGGTTCCGCTGAGGAGAGAGCTTTGTAATATGCATAGTGATGACTTGGGCTCGGGCGTGAATGAAATGCCATCGCAGTGTTCCTGGAAACAAATAAATATAGACCTTATTCTTCTTCATGAGCGCAGGAGAAGAAAATAGAGAAATAAAAGACAGATAATGAGTCACGGGTTTGTGCTTCATCACTGATTATACAGAGAGGCGGATTTCATCACAGCATTCTGACACACTGAAAAATGGCTGCACAGCTGAGACACTCGGGATATTATACACATTATATACAGCGTAATACACACCTTCACCTGTTCACACACAAAGAGAGACCGAGACACACACACACACACACAGAGACCGAGACACACACACACACACAGAGACCGAGACACACACACAAAGAGAGACCGAGACACACACCCACACAAAGAGAGACCAACACACACACACACAAAGAGAGACCGAGACACACACACACACACACAGAGACCGAGACACACACCCTCACAAAGAGAGACCGACACACACACACAAAGAGAGACCGACACACACACACACACAAAGAGAGACCGACACACACACACAAAGTAAGACCGACACACACACAAAGAGAGACCAAGACACACACACACACACACACACACACACACACACACACACACACAGAGACCGAGACACACACACAAAGAGAGACCGAGACACACACACACACACACACACACACAGACCGAGACACACACACAAAGACAGACCGAGACACACACACAAAGAGAGACTGAGACACACACACACGCTGTAACAGAGAGACCAAGACACACACACACACACACACACACACACAAAGAGAGACAGATACACACACACACAGTCACAGAGAGACCAAGACACACACATACACACTTTACAGAGAGACCGAGACACACACACTGTAACAGAGAGACCGAGACACACACACACATACAAATTGAGACCGAGACACACACACACAATGAGAGACCGAGACACACACACAAAGAGAGACCAAGACACACACACATACAAATTGAGACCGAGACACACACACACACAATGAGAGACCGAGACACACACACACAGAGACCGAGACACACACACAGACAAAGTGAGACTGAGACACACATACACACTGTAACAGAGACACCGAGACACACACACACGAAGAGAGACAGATACACACACAGTCACAGAGAGACCGAGACACACACATACACACTTTACAGAAAGACCGAGACACACACACTGTAACAGAGAGACTGAGACACACACACACACACACACACACACACACACACACACACACACACAAAGAGAGACAGATACACACACAGTCACAGAGAGACGGAGACACACACACACCCCACATGACAGAGAGACTGGAACACAGTTAGAGAGAGTTGTGTTAGTGAAGGAGTTTAAACACACAATGTTGTACTTTATTAGAGTTGTGTAAGGTTTATTGGAGAGTTATGATGACTTATAAACACCGGCCTGATGGAGCGCGTCATGCTCGTGCTGTTTATTGGTAGTCGATTAGCGCTGTGTGTGTAACTGATGTCAGAAGGCCGTTCAGTTTAATCTATGGATCCAGATTTAATTGTCCAGGCTAGACGTCTGTGGGCATGTCTGTAAATAAATAAATAAATAAATAAACAAACAAACAAACAAACACAGGAGCAGAGCAGCTTTCTCTAACACACAATCTGATCTAACACACAATCTGATCTAACACACAATCTGATCTAACACACAATCTGATCTAACACACAATCTGATCTAACACACAATCTGATCTAACACACAATCTGTCTAACACACAATCTGATCTAACACACATTCTGATCTAACACACAATCTGATCTAACACACAATCTGATCTAACACACAATCTGATCTAACACACAATCTGTCTAACACACAATCTGATCTAACACACAATCTGATCTAACACACATTCTGATCTAACACACAATCTGATCTAACACACATTCTGATCTAACACACAATCTGTCTAACACATATTCTGATCTAACACACAATCTGTCTAACACACAATCTGATCTAACACACAATCTGATCTAACACACAATCTGTCTAACACATATTCTGATCTAACACACAATCTGATCTAACACACAATCTGTCTAACACACAATCTGATCTAACACACAATCTGATCTAACACACAATCTGATCTAACACACAATCTGATCTAACACACAATCTGATCTAACACATATTCTGATCTAACACACAATCTGTCTAACACACAATCTGATCTAACACACAATCTGATCTAACACACAATCTGATCTAACACATATTCTGATCTAACACACAATCTGATCTAACACACAATCTGTCTAACACACAATCTGATCTAACACACAATCTGATCTAACACACAATCTGATCTAACACACAATCTGATCTAACACATATTCTGATCTAACACACAATCTGTCTAACACACAATCTGATCTAACACACAATCTGATCTAACACACAATCTGATCTAACACACAATCTGATCTAACACACAATCTGATCTAACACACAATCTGTCTAACACACAATCTGTCTAACACACAATCTGATCTAACACACAATCTGATCTAACACACATTCTGTCTAACACACAATCTGTCTAACACACAATCTGATCTAATCTGCTGTTATTATTGTCTCAAGACCCAAAACAGGACGAGTGAGAAGGTGATTAGAGCACGAGGACCTGGAGTCTGTCACCATAACACACACACACACAACTACACACACTAAACTACACACACACTAAACTACACACACACACTATACTACACACACACACTAAACTACACACGCAAACAACTACACACAAAAACAAAACTACACACACACTAAACTACTCACACACTAAACTACATGCGCACACAACTACATACACACACACACACACACACACACAAACAAAACTACACACACACTAAACTACACACACGCACAAACCTATACACACTAAACTACACACACACTAAACTACACACACATTAAACCACACACAAAACTACACACACGCACAGAACTATACACACACTAAACTACACACACACACTAAACTACACACACACACTAAACTACACACACAAACAAAACTACACACACACTAAACTACACACACACTAAACTACACACACACAAACCTATACACACACGAATCTACACACATACTAAACTACACATGCACAAACCTATACACACACTAAACTACACACACACTAAACTACACACATGCACAAACCTATACACACACTAAACTACACACACACTAAACTACACACATGCACAAACCTATACACACACTAAACTACACACACACTAAACCACACACACAAAACCACACATGCACAAAACTATACACACACTAAACTACACACACACTAAACTACACACGCACAAAACCACACACACGCACAAAACTATACACACACTAAACTACACACACACTAAACTGCACACACACTAAACTACACACACACAAAACTACACACACACACCAAACTACACACGCACAAAACTACACACACGCACAAAACTACACACAAACACACAAAACTACACACATGCACAAAACTACACACACACTAAACTACACACACACTAAACTGCACACACACACAAAACTACACAGACGCACAAAACTACACACAAACTAAACTACACGCACAAAGCTGCACACAAACACACAAAACTACACACATACACAAAACTACACACACACTAAACTACACACACACTAAACTACACACACATTAAACTACACACACAAGACTACACACACGCACAAAACTACACACAAACACACAAAACTACACACATGCACAAAACTACACACAAACACACAAAACTACACACATGCACAAAACTACACACACACTAAACTACACACACACACTAAACTGCACACACACACAAAACTACACACACGCACAAAACTACACACACACTAAACTACACGCACAAAGCTACACACAAACACACAAAACTACACACACGCACAAAGCTACACACAAACACACAAAACTACACACACGCACAAAGCTACACACAAACACACAAAACTACACACACGCACAAATCTACACACACACACTAAACTACACACACACACTAAACTACACACACACAAAAAACTGCACACACACTAAACTACACACACACACTAAACTACACACACACTAAACTACACACACAAAACTACACACACACAAAACTACACACACACACTAAACTACTCACACACTAAACTACACATGCACACAACTACACACACACACAAACAAAACTACACACACACTAAACTACACACACGCACAAACCTATACACACACTAAACTACACTTACACTAAACCACACACACACACACACACACACACACAAAAAAAACTACACACACACTAAACTACACACAAACAAAACTATACACACACTAAACTACACACACACTAAACTACACGCACGCACAAACCTATACACACACTAAACTACACACACTAAACCACACACACAAAACTACACACACGCACAAAACTATACACACACTAAACTGCACGCACACACTAAACTACACACACAAAAAACTACACACACACACACTAAACTACAAACACACAAAACTACACACTGACATAAAGGACCCAGTGAGTGAGTGAGTTACAGGTTTATTCTGTCTCTTTAGCCTCATCTTTATTTCCTTCACTAATTAAAGCGTCGGAGGAATAAATGAAGAACTGAACGTGACCCTGATGGTCAGAGGTGTGTAGCATGTACACAACAGAAGACGTCCAGATCCACAGCGATGCCTCGGGGTAGTTTGTGGTTGATCTGATGTCCCCGCCTGAGAGGGCTGAGTGTGAGGGGAAGTGAGCGAGGGGACGAGGACGTGTCAGGAACAGGACTGGAACACAGAGACATGGTTCTGTCTCCAGGCTGAAGGATCAGTGAGTCACCTGAAGAATTCCCTGAGAGCGCGTTAAGGCTGTTCAGGACAACACGAGATAAAGGAGAGGAAAAGAGGAGGTGTGTTCAGTATTATGTTAAACTGCAGCCTCTCCCTGAGAGATTCCCTTTAACTTCCCGTCTCTGTGCTGAGACGTCGGATCACCGAGCGGCTTTTAGAGGAAACAAAGGATTTATTCATAAAACCTGCTGCTGAAGAAGAAAAGTGTAGGAGCAGCTAAATAAATACACAAAGCTCTGATTTACTCTGGACCTCTCTGTACACAGGCCTCCTGAGTTTCCTCCTGAGTTTCCTCCTGAGTTTCCTCCTGAGTTTCCTCCTGAGTTTCCTCCTGAGTTTCCTCCTTCACTCCTCTCACATCTTCTTTTTCTCTTTTAAACTCCTCAGGCATTTTATTCCTAAATGGCGATTCAGCACAACGCAGGAACTTTTCTCCCAGCGCTTTAAAACGCTGCGCTCTTTTTTCTCCAACAGAGTCGAGAGGCATCAGCTCTTTTCAGCTCGCGTCACGGCTTTCTGCTCGCAGATCTGCAATCTTGCTTTAAATAGTTATTAAACACACAAACGCACACAAACGCGCACAAACGCACACACAGACGCACACACAGACGCACACACAGACGCACACAAAAACGCACACACAGACGCACACACAGACGCACACACAAATGCACACACATACGCACACACAGACGCACACACAGACGCACACACAAACGCACACACAGACGCACACACAAACGCACACACAGATGCACACACAAACACACACAGACGCACACACAAATGCACACACAAACACACACAGACACACACAAACGCACACACGGACGCACACACAAATGCACACACAGACGCACACACAAATGCACACACAGATGCAGACACATACACACAAAGGCGCACACACAAATGCACACACAAACACACACAGACACACACACAAACGCACACACAATCACACACACAAACGCACACACACACACAGACGCACACACAAACGCACACACAAATGCACACACACAGACCCACACACAAATGCACACACAAACACACGCACACACACACACACAGATGCACACACTCAGACGCACACACAGACACACACAAACGCACACACAAACGCACACACAAACGCACACACAAACGCACACATACAGACGCACACACAAACGCACACACAATCACACGCAAACGCACACACACACACAGACGCACACACAAACGCACACACAAATGCACACACACAGACGCACACACAGACGCACACACAGACACACAAACGCACACACAATCACACAATCACACACAAATGCACGCACACAGACGCACACACAGACACACACACAAACGCACACACACACAGTCTGAAAGCATCAGTGAGAAGTAAGAAGCTGACGCTCCTGAATGAATAAACATACAGAAAAGATCCAGCGTTTCAGGTGAAAGTTAAAGCAGCTGAACGTCACACACTCTGAAGCTGCTGCAGGAATATTCACTAATATTTACTTTTTTTCCACCATATTTTTCGTATCCTGTTGGTGACCCTTTGACCCCGAAGCACTCGATCAGATGAGCCGTTATCGCCCTCTGACTCTACGTAGCTAATGTGGCCAGCAGGAAGTAAAGTGTAACTTCCTGTCATCTGTAAACACAGCAGCGGTTCTGCAGCCATCTTGGAAAACTGGAATATTATTCAGCTTTAGTCCCTTTGTGGGAAGCCTGAAGGATTCTGGGTAAACACATGCAGTTGGTCCTTATTGGGACCGAGCCTTTAATGTTCCAACAAACCCTGAAGAAGTGATTCTCTAACAATCTACACTTACATCAGCACCTAGAAATCTTACACAGAACCGTAATCACACAGAACCGTAATCACACAGAACCGTAATCACACAGAACCGTAATCACACAGAACCGTAATCATACAGAACCGTAATCACACAGAACCGTAATCACACAGAACCGTAATCACACAGAACCGTAATCACACAGAACCGTAATCACACAGAACCGTAATCATACAGAACCGTAATCACACAGAACCGTAATCATACAGAACCGTAATCACACAGAACCGTAATCACACAGAACCGTAATCACACAGAACCGTAATCACACAGAACCGTAATCATACATAGAACTCTGTGAGCCCTGATTTCTTGTAGTTCTATTAGTAATCGTATGTTCTTACATAATCATTCAGCCTCATGGGTTCTTCTCTTGTCCCTCAGGGGGAACCCTTAACAGAGGAGAACACATTTAGGAGACTAAGAACCTTAGGGAAACTTAATGAACCCTTAAAGAACCATTTCTGTACCAGGAGCCAAGACTTAACTCTTACGCAGTTCTACATGGTTCTAAAGGAGTTCTGAGGATAGTTTGAGGTTCTGATATAAATAAATAATTAATAAAGATTCTTACTATATTACTAAAATGATTCTGTAAGGATTCACAGGATAATTAAAGGTCTCAGCTTCCAAAAGTCTTCCCCTTGGAGTCATTTTGAATATCTCGGGGTTCCCCAGAGGGACACGGCTACACTAAATGATTATTGTTCCTTTTATTTTACATTTAACATTCAAACACTTTGAACTTTTATTATCTCTTTGGTTGTGGCTCCAGGGAACATTTAAAGGTTCTGTGTGGATCCCAACAACACAGCGTTTCTCAGTCAGTAAGAGTTTATAAACAATAACGACACAATGATAACACAATGATAACACAATAACAACACAATGATAACACAATAACAACACAATAACGACACAGTAATGACAAAATGATAACACAATAATGACACAGTAACGACACAATGATAATAAAATGACACAATGATAACACAATAATGACACAGTGATAACACAATAACAACACAATAACGACACAGTAATGACACAATGATAACACAATAACAACACAATAACGACACAGTAATGACAAAATGATAACACAATAATGACACAGTAACGACACAATGATAATAAAATGACACAATGATAACACAATAATGACACAGTGATAACACAATAACAACACAATAACGACACAGTAATGACACAATGATAACACAATAATGACACAATGACGACACAGTAACGACACAATGATAATAAAATGACACAATGACAACACAATAATGACACAGTGATAACACAATAACAACACAATAACGACACGGTAATGACACAATGATAACACAAAAATGACACAATGACAACACAATAATGACACAGTGATAACACAATAACAACACAATAACGACACAGTAATGACACAATGATAACACAAAAACGACTCAATAACTACACAGTAATGACACAATGATAATAAAATGACACAGTGTTAACACAATAATGACACAATAGTGATACAATAACGACACAATGACGACACAATTATAACACTATAATGACACAATAATGACACAATAATGACAGTGATGACACAATAACAACACAATGACAAAATAGTAATGACACAATGATAACACAATAATGACACAATGACGACACAGTAACAACACAATGATAATAAGATAACACAATGATAACACAATGATGACACAATGACGACACAGTGACGACACAGTAATGACACAATGATGACACAATGATAACAGAATAACAACACAACGATGACAAAATAACAACACAGTGATAACACAATATTAACACAATAATAACAAGAACGACTCAATGATAACAATAACAACAATGATAACACAAAAACGACACAGTGATAACACAATAGCACACAGTGAACCAGCTGAAACTCTTCACTGTGTATTATTGTGTTATCATTGTGTCATTATTGTGTTATCATTGTGCATGTGTGGTGTGTGTGTGTGTGTGTGTGTGTGTGTGTCTGTTATGTCTGTGTGTGTGTGTATGTGTGTGTGTGTGTGTATGTGTGTGTGAGTTTGTGTGGTGTGTGTGTGTGTGTCTGTTGTGTGTGTGTGTGATGTGTGTGATGTGTGTGTGTGTGTGTGTCTGTTGTGTGTGTGTGTGTGATGTGTGTGGGTGTGTGTGCGTGTGTGTGTGTGTGTGTGTGTGTGTGTGTGTGTGTGTGTGTGTGTGTGTGTGTGTGTGTGTGTGTGCTGCCACGTCTGCTCTCTGTTATTACTCTGCATATTTACAGAACACAGAAACAGGCAGAACTTCAGTGTGTTGTGGTTTAATAAAATCCCAGTGACATCAGACTTTCCTGTGGTTCCACACGGGGCAGTAAGAGATGATTGTCTTAAAGGAACCTCTCCGTCTGCACTGTGTGTATTTACTGGGGTTCCTCTGATCCGCTCTACCTCACATCGTCCTTTTTGTAAGTCTTCACTTTGAGTCTTTCAGCGTTAATAATAAAGCCATTACACCGCTAATTACTGCCACATGCAGCTGTTTTCAAGTCTGGCATCAATCTGGTGGATTAGGACGCCTCGGTTTACAGCACGCCCTCCTCCTTCTCTTTTATGGAGTAATTGCCTCTTCGAGCTCAGCGCAGAACCAATTAAGCAGCTTTAAAGGATGAATACAGGGTTGAGGCATGCGAAGGAAACCAGGCCCGGATGAGGAGCGGCTCCTTTAAGAGGCCCGGTGCAGAAACCGAACGGATTTACGAGCTGTAAAAAAACAAAAAGACACCCAGTTTGTGGTTACAGTAAGTGACGCGTCCCTGGACGTCCTCTTTCATCGCCTCCGCACAGAAGGCTCTGAACAGTAGATCTCAATCTGCCAGCCACATTAAAGGGTCGAAATTCTGAACACGTTTCTGAAAATCCACGCAGCTTCTTTTCTTTCTTAATCGGCTTAACAAATCGTCGTAAAAAAAATATTCGCCGCGCGTCACCTTAAACTGTTACGCGTCAAAGACCAGACGTTAGTGTGAGTTCCTTATATTTATTTATATACAGAAAAAAAGTTCAACAAAGTTTTTTGCAACTTTGTAGAAGAAGAAAAAGAAGAAGAAGACGATGATGATGAAAACTATCACGCTATCTTGCTAACAAACACTACTGATGAAGAAATTGTGGTTGCCATAGTAACATAACAAAACTAGTAACATAACGTAGCAACAAGACTAAAGTTTAACACTGAATGCAAACTGATAGATCGGGACATTTACAGAGCTGTCAAGTGTCACACACTGAGAGTGACGTCCCTCATGTCGGTCTTTTCTCACGCTCTCTCGCCACACATCGTATTTCTCACGTGGAAAAACTTTTGGACTATTTATCATATATTTAATAAGCCGCAGCGCCCAAAACGTATCAGTCCGCACCGCAGTCTCTATGGAAACGGGCAGGAAACGAGCGCGTCTCCCCTGGAGCTCTTAGTCGAGCCTGACACTTATCAGCCAATCAAAACAAGAGGCTACACAACAGCCAATCAGAAAATAGCACTATTGTATCTGGGTAAGATTTAACACAACAACCAATGAAAATTTTTTTTCGATGGTCGGTTTGAACAAAACCTCAACAATAAACAGCTCGTCTCTGGACGGGACATTGTCCTCAATCATGTCCCTAAAGATGTCTGTGCTTGTGCTGAACTGTTGTACATGGGAGCAACATTACACATGACAAAGACGTCATGACACACTCGCCTGTCTTCAAAACTCTACAGCCCTGCATTTATCTGTGTATAAGAAAGAAATCATTAATGTTGTACAGTTTGCATGGAGATGAAGAAAACAAACAAAAAGCCCAACAACAGCTGAAGCCACTGGATGTTTTTGGAGCTCAGATCGTTTTCCTCCTGTTCCTCATAAACTGTCTTCCCAGGACCGAGCAGAGGAAGCATTAGAGCGCTCGCTAATGTAACGTCTGATTTCGGAGACTTTCAGTAATACCCAGTGTGATCGTTTGTTTTCAGGATCAATACAAAAATGTTCACACAAATCTCCGGGTCAGCGCCAATACATCTGTTTTTCTCTTTATCTCAGACTAAAGTGCAGCGTTTCCCAGCGCCGGCGCTCCACGCCGTGACTCTGAGCCGTGTCCGGGTCCGAGAGAGGAGGAGAAAATAATCCCTCATGATCATTATCGAGACCCAATAACCTCACCGCGACCTCACAGCGCTGCTCTCTTCACTTTACAAGCAAACGGGTCTGGAAATGATTTGACTTATTTATTTATTTTGGCTATTTCTTGCTTAGGATGTCGTCCAGATGCGTCTGTTTAGAGCCGACACCTGTAACCAGGAACCAAACATCCGCTTCACTTCAGCACACACAACTCATGCATCACTAAACACTACCATTACCCACTTAGAGAGAGAGAGAGAGAGAGAGAGAGAGAGAGAGAGAGAGAGAGAGAGAGAGAGAGGTAATGAGAGGCAGAGAGAGATTGAACAGAGAAGAGAAACAGAGCGGTGTGTCCTCGTCCTTGTGTGAAGACAGGAGCACGAAGACCCTGCGACAGCTCGCTTTTATACAAGCGGTGTGAAAAAGGGTTTAAAAAAGGGAGGAGGTGGGAGGAATGCAAACAAAAAGAAGGATGGTGGTGAGAAAATGTGCGTCCCGCAGATTAACTGGCAGCACAAACACCTTCCACCTACATGAACACCTATATAGGAGGAACTTGAACACACACACACACACACACACACACACACACACACACACACACACACACACACACACACTCGAAAATATCCACAACATTTCTCTTCTCCTTCCATCAGGAAGCGACAGCCTGCTGAGTCTCGAGATGGAAATAGCATCAGAAATCACACACAGACTAATAGCTAATAACACTGGGATTAGGAGCTAAACTGGACCACGGCGTCAAACTTCAGACCACTTTCATCATTCTCATGACATTCCGGTAAAATCCCCGAGTGGAGAAAATGCAGTGAAGTCGAGCAAAATAAACATCCATGCAGGTGGAGAATCCACTTAACTTCTCTGACACACCGCTCAGATCAGATTTTTTTTTGTTTGGCTGTTCACATTACCTTCTAAAATGTGACCTATATCAGATACCAGTGTGAACCGTTTGCTGTTTCGAACTGACCCGCACGCGCAAACGAACGATAACAATGACGTCACACGTGGCACGCCGTCGCGCCAAAAAGTTGGCGAGGTTACGGAGGATGTAATGTATCTTCACTTTTCTTTCCAAATGTTTGTGTAACGGCAGCCGTAACATTAATGAGCAGGTGCTGAGGACAAAATGTACGGTATGATCCTTCTAGTTTTGCCTGAATTGAAGTATCTCCCCATATACTAATTAGGTCTAACACCTCACTCTCCTTCCACTGACTTGCTCCATCACTGTTCTCCATTTTGTAGGCGTAGTCACGTTTGTGTGCGTACTCGCCGGTGCATAAAATCAGATTTGGGCCACTTTGGCCCCGTTCACACTGCAGGTAAAAGTGGCCCAAATCCGTCAGACTTCTTCAGGAGGAGTGTGAACACTCAAATCTGGCCCTGATCTGATTTTTTCCAAATCAGATTTAGACCACTTCCATATGTGGTCCTGAATAATGTGGCCACAGTGTGAACAGCCAAGGCGGATTTGATGCGACTTTTACGTCAATCTACATCGACATTTGTCACAATTTTTTTTTTTTGCGCTGCCGAAAACGTGACAGAAACGTGACCGGTAACGTGTGTGTGTTAAGAGTGTTATATAAAGTGGTTACGTGAACCAGCTCATAACGTTTGCATTGAATACATCACATTATAACATCACATGATATGTTTGCTTGCACCAGATGATACGATACTTCCTCCGTAACCTCGCCAACTTTTTAGCTCGACGGTGTGCCGCGTGTGACGTCATCGTTATCGTTCGTTTGCGCGTGCGGGTCAGTTCGAAACAGTAAACGGTTCACACTGGTATCTGATATAGGCCACATTTTAAAAGGTAATGTGAACAGCCAAACAAAAAAATCAGATCTGAGCAAAATATCTGAATTGAGCGTTAAGACCTGTGGTGTGAACATTTACATTTACATGTACAGCATGTGACAGACGCACTTATCCATAATGACGTACATAAGTGTTTACATCTCTAACATTGACTACATTAATGCTGCTCACTAGGTTACATACTGTAAGATACCATGAGTTTAAAACATTTGTTCAAAGTTACAATGAAAGTGTCAAAGGTTGTGTTTTTTTTTTGTTTTTGTTTTTTAATGGAAAAGATAACAGTGAACAGTGAACAGTGAACAGTGTCTATGTCTCTTCTATTCCTAAAAAGAACCGTCTCGCAGGAACAGAGACAAAAAGCTGCCAGTGTTCGATGGTTATTTCAGCT
>NC_062518.1:569597-589597 GCF_022655615.1 Tachysurus fulvidraco
AAAGACTGACACACACTCGTGTACCAGACGCTTAGTGTATAACGACTACGAGATGAATTCCTGAGTGTCACAGTGATTCACAGTGGGGGTGTGTTTACTTTCGCTTTGGCTCTCAGGCTGTGTCTTTGTGTCCTCATTAAACTCAGCATCTATTCTTCTGGATCCTCAGTTTGTCTAAATGTTGGTTTTTTTAATCAAGCTTTAATTATTATTTGTTTTTAAGTTGTGATGTCTTATATCTCTGTAATCTGTCTCATATCTCTGTAATACGTCTCATATCTCTGTAATATGTCTCATATCTCTGTAATACATCTCATATCTCTGTAATACGTCTCATATCTCTGTAATACGTCTCATATCTCTGTGATATGTCTCATATCTCTGTGATACATCTCATATCTCTGTAATACATCTCATATCTCTGTGATACATCTCATATCTCTGTGATCCGTCTCATATCTCTGTGATACGTCTCATACCTCTGTGATACATCTCATATCTATGTGATACGTCTCATATCTCTGATACGTCTCATACCTCTGTGATCCGTCTCATACCTCTGTGATACGTCTCATATGACTGTGATACGTCTCATATCTCTGTGATACGTCTCACATCTCTGTGATACGTCTCATATCTCTGTGATACGTCTCATATCTCTGTGATACGTCTCATATCTCTGTGATACATCTCATATCTCTGTAATACGTCTCATATCTCTGTGATACGTCTCATATCTCTGTGATCCGTCTCATATCTCTGTGATACGTCTCATACCTCTGTGATACGTCTCATATCTATGTGATACGTCTCATATCTCTGATACGTCTCATACCTCTGTGATCCGTCTCATACCTCTGTGATACATCTCATATCTTTGTAATACGTCTCATATGACTGTGATACGTCTCACATCTCTGTGATACGTCTCACATCTCTGTGATACGTCTCATATCTCTGTGATACGTCTCATATCTCTGTGATGTGTCTCATATCTCTGTGATGTGTCTCATATCTCTGTGATACATCTCATATCTCTGTAATACGTCTCATATCTCTGTGATACGTCTCATATGACTGTGATACGTCTCACATCTCTGTGATACGTCTCACATCTCTGTGATACGTCTCATATCTCTGTGATACATCTCATATCTCTGTGATACGTCTCATACCTCTGTGATACATCTCATATCTATGTGATTCGTCTCATATCTCTGATACGTCTCATACCTCTGTGATCCGTCTCATACCTCTGTGATACATCTCATATCTCTGTAATACGTCTCATACCTCTGTGATACGTCTCATATGACTGTGATACGTCTCATATCTCTGTGATACGTCTCACATCTCTGTGATACGTCTCATATCTCTGTGATACGTCTCATATCTCTGTGATGTGTCTCATATCTCTGTGATACGTCTCATATCTAATAATTGAATATTATTTATTCATTTATTGATATCAGAAGTTAGATGACTTTTAATTTGAAATTATTTTATTTACTGATTGGCTGCTGATTTAAAATATTATTTAAGTGACAATACATAAGTTAAGGAATATTTTTTATGTTTAAAATGTGATTTTATCAAGAATTATAAGCAGACATTTATTTATTTATTTATTTATCTGTTTGTTTGTTTATTTATTTATTTATTTATTTATTTATTTATTTATTTATTTGTCTGTCTGTCTGTTTATTTATTTATTTATTTATTTATTTATTTATTTATTTATTCATTTATTCATTTATTGCATTTTATTGTCTCCTCACTCATTTGTGTCTCCTCACTTGTCTTTGTCTGCTCACTCGTCTCTCTCTCCTCACTCGTCTCTGTCTCCTCATTTGTTTCTCTCTCCTCACTCATCTGTGTCTCCTCACTCGTCTCTCTCTCCTCACTCGTCTCTGTCTCCTCATTTGTTTCTCTCTCCTCACTCATCTGTGTCTCCTCACTCGTCTCTCTCTTCTCACTCGTTTCTGTCTCTTCACTTGTCTCTGTCTCCTCACTCCTCTCTGTCTCCTCACTTGTTTGTGTCTCCTCACTTGTCTTTGTCTGCTCACTCGTCTCTTGCTCCTCACTCGTTTCTGTCTCCTCACTTGTTTCTGTCTCCTCACTTTTCTCTGTCTCCTTACTTGTCTCTGTCTCCTCACTCGTCTCTCTCTCTCCTCACTCGTCTCTCTTCTCTCACTCATCTCTGTCTCCTAACTCGACTCTCTCTCCTCACTCGCCTCTCTCTCTTCACTCATTTCTCTCTCCTCACTCGTCTCTCTCCTCACTCGACTCTCTCTCCTCACTCGCCTCTCTCTCCTCACTAGTCTCTCTCTCTCCTCACTCGCCTCTCTCTCCTCACTCGTCTCTCTCTTCTCACTCGTCTCTCTCTCCACACTCGTCTCTCTCTCCTCACTCGCCTCTCTCTCCTCACTCGCCTCTCTCTCCTCACTCATCTCTCTCTTCTCACTCGTCTCTCTCTCCACACTTGTCTCTCTCTCCTCACTCGCCTCTCTCTCCTCACTCATCTCTCTCTTCTCACTCGTCTCTCTCTCCTCACTCGCCTCTCTCTCCACACTCGTCTCTCTCCTCACTCGCCTCTCTCTCTCCTCACTAGTCTCTCTCTCCTCACTCGTCTCTCTCCTCACTCGCCTCTCTCTCTCCTCACTAGTCTCTCTCTCCTCACTAGTCTCTCTCCTCACTCGCCTCTCTCTCCTCACTAGTCTCTCTCTCCTCACTCGTCTCTCTCCTCACTCGTCTCTCTCCTCACTCGCCTCTCTCTCCTCACTAGTCTCTCTCTCCTCACTCGTCTCTCTCCTCACTCGACTCTCTCTCCTCACTCGCCTCTCTCTCCTCACTAGTCTCTCTCTCTTCACTCGTCTCTCTCCTCACTAGTCTCTCTCCTCACTCGTCTCTCTCCTCACTCGCCTCTCTCTCCTCACTAGTCTCTCTCCTCACTCGCCTCTCTCCCCTCACTAGTCTCTCTCTCCTCACTTGTCTCTCTCCTCACTCGCCTCTATCTCCTCACTAGTCTCTCTCTCCTCACTCGCCTCTCTCTCCTCACTCGTCTCTCTCTCCTCACTCGCCTCTCTCTCCTCACTAGTCTCTCTCTCCTCACTTGTCTCTCTCCTCACTCGCCTCTCTCTCCTCACTAGTCTCTCTCTCCTCACTCGCCTCTCTCTCCTCACTCGTCTCTCTCCTCACTAGTCTCTCTCTCCTCACTCGCCTCTCTCTCCTCACTCGCCTCTCTCCTCACTAGTCTCTCTCTCTCCTCACTCGTCTCTCTCCTCACTAGTCTCTCTCTCCTCACTCGTCTCTCTCCTCACTAGTCTCTCTCTCCTCACTCGTCTCTCTCCTCACTAGTCTCTCTCTCCTCACTCGTCTCTCTCCTCACTCGTCTCTCTCTCCTCACTAGTCTCTCTCCTCACTCGCCTCTCTCCCCTCACTAGTCTCTCTCTCCTCACTTGTCTCTCTCCTCACTCGCCTCTATCTCCTCACTCGTCTCTGTCTGCTCACTCGTTTGTGTCTCCTCACTCGTTTCTGTCTCCTCACTCCTCTCTGTCTCCTTACTTGTCTCTGTCTCCTCACTTGTCTGTGTCTCCTCACTCGTCTCTCTTCTCTCACTCATCTCTGTCTCCTAACTCGACTCTCTCTCCTCACTCGTCTCTCTCTCCTCACTTGTTTCTGTCTCCTCACTCATCTCTGTCTCCTCACCTGTCTCTCTCTTCACTCATTTCTCTCTCTTCACTCATTTCTCTCTCCTCACTCGTCTCTCTCTCCTCACTCATTTCTCTCTCCTCACTCGTCTCTCATCACTCGTCTCTCTCCTCACTCCTCTCTCTCCTCACTCGCCTCTCTCTCCTCACTCGTCTCTCTCCTCACTCGCCTCTCTCTCCACACTCGTCTCTCTCCTCACTCGCCTCTCTCTCTCCTCACTAGTCTCTCTCTCCTCACTCGTCTCTCTCCTCACTCGCCTCTCTCTCCTCACTCGTCTCTCTCCTCACTTGCCTGTCTCCTCACTCGCCTCTCTCTCCTCACTCGTCTCTCTCCTCACTCGCCTCTCTCCTCACTAGTCTCTCTCTCCTCACTCGTCTCTCTCCTCACTCGTCTCTCTCTCCTCACTCGTCTCTCTCCTCACTCGTCTCTCTCCTCACTCGCCTCTCTCTCCTCACTAGTCTCTCTCCTCACTAGGCTGTCTCGTCACTCTCCTCTCTCTCCTCACTCGTCTCTCTCCTCACTCGCCTCTCTCCTCACTAGTCTCCTCTCCTCACTTGCCTCTCTCTCCTCACTAGTCTCTCTCTCCTCATTCGTCTCTCTCCTCACTTGTCTCTCTCCTCACTCGTCTCTCTCTCCTCACTCGCCTCTCTCTCCTCACTCATCTCTCTCTCCTCACTCGTCTCTCTCCACACGCGTCTCTAGCCTCACTCGTCCTCTCCTCCTCACTCGCCCTCTCTCTGCCTCACTAGTCTCTCTCTCCTCACTCGTATCTCTCCTCACTCGTCTCTCTCTCTCCTCACTAGTCTCATCTCTCCTCACTCGTCTCTCTCCTCACTCGACTCTCTCCTCACTAGTCTCTCTCCTCAACTCGTCCTTCTCTCCCCCTCTCTCACTCCCTCTCCTCCACTCCTCTCCTCCTCACTAGTCTCTCTCTCCTCACTCGTCTCTCTCCTCACTCGTCTCTCTCTCCTCAGTCGTCTCTCTCCTCACTCGTCTCTCTCCTCACTCGACTCTCTCTCCTCACTAGTCTCTCTCTCCTCACTCGTCTCTCTCCTCACTCGCCTCTCTCTCCTCACTAGTCTCTCTCTCCTCACTCGCCTCTCTCTCCTCACTCGTCTCTCTCCTCACTAGTCTCTCTCTCCTCACTCGCCTCTCTCTCCTCACTCGCCTCTCTCTCCTCACTAGTCTCTCTCTACTCACTCGTCTCTCTCCTCACTAGTCTCTCTCTCCTCACTCGTCTCTCTCCTCACTAGTCTCTCTCTCCTCACTCGTCTCTCTCCTCACTAGTCTCTCTCTCCTCACTCGTCTCTCTCCTCACTAGTCTCTCTCTCCTCACTCGTCTCTCTCCTCACTCGTCTCTCTCCTCACTAGTCTCTCTCTCCTCACTAGTCTCTCTCTCCTCACTCGTCTCTCTCCTCACTAGTCTCTCTCTCCTCACTCGCCTCTCTCTCCTCACTCGTCTCTCTCTCCTCACTAGTCTCTCTCTCCTCACTAGTCTCTCTCTCCTCACTCGTCTCTCTCCTCACTCGCCTCTCTCTCCTCACTAGTCTCTCTCTCCTCACTCGCCTCTCTCTCCTCACTCGCCTCTCTCTCCTCACTCGTCTCTCTCTCTCCTCACTAGTCTCTCTCTCCTCACTCGTCTCTCTCCTCACTCGTCTCTCTCCTCACTCGTCTCTCTCCTCACTAGTCTCTCTCTCCTCACTCGTCTCTCTCCTCACAAGTCTCTCTCTCCTCACTCGTCTCTCTCCTCACTAGTCTCTCTCTCCTCACTCGTCTCTCTCCTCACTAGTCTCTCTCTCCTCACTAGTCTCTCTCTCCTCACTCGTCTCTCTCCTCACTAGTCTCTCTCTCCTCACAAGTCTCTCTCTCCTCACTCGTCTCTCTCCTCACTCGTCTCTCTCCTCACTAGTCTCTCTCTCCTCACTCGTCTCTCTCCTCACAAGTCTCTCTCTCCTCACTCGTCTCTCTCCTCACTAGTCTCTCTCTCCTCACTCGTCTCTCTCCTCACTAGTCTCTCTCTCCTCACTAGTCTCTCTCTCCTCACTCATCTCTCTCCTCACTCGTCTCTGTCTCCCTGTGAAGCTCATCTCAGTGTGTAGTAACAGAAAGTGACGCTTTGTCGTCCTGAGCAGCTTTTCTTCAGCCTCAGAATGAAGCAGTGGATTAATTGACATTAATCCTGTCAGACTTTGATGTGAACAGAGCTGAACACCTGAAGCCGGATCCTGTTCATTATCCCCAACTTCAAACACAACTTTCTCGACACAATTACGCTTTACTGACAGCGTTAAACATCCCGCTGAGGAATATCACTTACTGCGTACTCATTTATTTACTTTGGGATAATTGCTTCTTTACGATTGTTCATTTTATACACAGCATTAAAGATGAAATTATTTCACTGCAGGTGCCGTCAGATTTATAATTAGTTTTGTGTCTTTTCTGCATGAACTTCACATTACTTCAACATATCATCAGTGCATGAAGGCAGCGATCGTAGAAAGAGACTGCGGTAACGTAGCTAGTTAATGCTAACTGATGCTAAGTCCAGCTGCTAGCTAACGATCAACAGCTACAAGACAGACGACGAGACCTTCAAGTGTCAACCATCATCATCTAATTAATTATAAACATCACAACATATCACAGAACTGACTAGTGAAAGACGTCCAAGCTACAGTACGTGTGTGTGTGTGTGTGTGTGTGTGTGTGTGTGTGTGTGTGTGTGTGTGTGTTAAAATCGTTTGAAGCTTGTCCTGCTCCTTTAGGCCTGATTAATCTCTTTATGGTACAGATGTTTTTGAAGTCGCAGTGTGATGCCCAAAACCGTTATTGTGTGTGTTTTGTGGAAATGCCTGAATCCATACAGCACTGAGTGACTGTGAATGTGTTTGAACAAGGGAGAGAGAGGGAGTGTGTGTGTGTGTGTGTGTGTGTGTGTGTGTGTGTGTGTGTGTGTGTGTGTGTGTGTGTGTGTGTGTGTGTGTGTTTTGGAATTGCCCAAATCCATACAGCACTGTATATGTGTGTGTGTGTGTGTGTGTGTGTGTGTGTGTGTGTGTGTGTGTGTGTGTGTGTGTGTGTGTGTGTGTGTGTGTGTGTGTGTGTGTAAGTGTGTGTACAGAGTATAGATGGCGGCCTGCGGTGCTTTAAAGTAAACGCTTCAATTAAAATTAAACAGCTGCAGGAAGATAAGTGATACTGTTTACCTCCTTTCAATTACGCTCCGTGACCCAGTACACTGAGTTCCTATTTAATTAACACCACCAGCACACCACCACCAGCACACCACCACGAGCACACCACCAGCACACAAGCAGCACACCACCACCAGCACACCACCAGCACACCACCAGCACACCACCAGCACACCACCAGCACACCACCAGCACACCACCACCAGCACACAAGCAGCACACCACCACCAGCACACCACCACCAGCACACCACCACCAGCACTCTACCACCAGCACTCCACCAGCACTCCACCACCACACCACCAGCACACCACCAGCACACCACCAGCACACCACCAGCACACCAATCTGAGGCCTTGGAGGTGTGAAGTCCATCCACACAGCTGGTGATAATAATCTGAATGTGGAGCTCAAAAATCCACCGAATCATCTGCAGAACTTGTCGCTGAACACCAGGAAGTTTCTGTGTGTGTGTGTGTGTGTGTGTGTGTGTGTGTGTGTGTGTGTGTGTGTGTGTGTGTGTGTGTATCTACAGTGTATATAACAGTCCCTACTTTCTGTTTCTTTCTTTCCCCTGACAATTAATGAAGAGAGAGAGAGAGAGAGAGAGAGAGAGAGAGAGAGAGAGAGAGAGAGAGAGAAAAGGGGGAGAGAGATAAAGGGAGAGGAGAGAGAGAGAGAGAGAGAGAGAGAGAGAGAGAGATGAGGAGGGAGGAAGAGAGAAGATCGAGAGAGAGAGATATAGATATCTCATAGCATATATATATAAATTGTGAGCTCTATAGCACTCTCCTTTCTCTCTCTCTTTCTCTCCCTCTCTCTTTCTCTCCCTCTCACCCTCTCTCTCTCTCTCTCTCTCTCTCTCTCTCTCTCTCTCTCTCTCTCTCTCTCTCTCGTGATGTTAATACTCTGTACTCATCAGTCACGTCCTCACGGCGTCATGCAGAAGCTCAGTGTGATATAAACGGTTGCCAAACCCGACACTCACACGCTGCACTCGCTCAGTTTGAGCTCTGACCAAAACGAGCAAATATTTGATTTGGGTTGAAGTTTGTGCGGTTTGCTGTGTATCATAATCGACCGTGTTGTTTTCCCTCCTAAGTGCTGCCATATGCAATCTGCTCAGAGCGGTTCGTAGAGTCGAAACAAACAGGGAAAGTCCTGAGCCGAGACTCTGCAGTTTATCCCATGTGCTGAAAAAAAAAAAAAAAAAAGAGGGATTTCGGAGTAAATATGAAAAGAAATTCCTTTGGGTTTAGATACACGTTTAGGGAAATTGGTACATGAAAAGTGACAATGAGAAAACGATTGATCTCGTCACACACCCAGGGAAATGCATGAGGCTCGCACCAGAGCAGGAAAAGTAGAAGAATAAATCTGAACATTTATAGATTTTAAAGGTGAGACGTGCTGCTGGATTTTAACCCTTTATGCTCAGAGTTAGATCCTGATTTCTCCCTGAAACACTGAGTAAAACTTTAAGCTTCAACACAACATGAAATACTAAAAAAAATACAGCAAAAAAGTTTTATTTCTCCCATAAGAAAGTAAATATTACTACGGTCACTTATCCACGTAACCACGTTTAATGTCGTGTAATGTCTCTTTTCTCTCTTCTGATATCAATAAGACAAAAACTTAATGCAGTTTGTCATGTTAATAAAAACCCACACAAAATGAGAGTGTATTAGAATCTGATTCTGTCCTTAAATCACACTGAGCTTATAAACACTCCCACTTTACTAGAAGCTTCACGTCGTCTCTCTGACCTGTCATAGTGATCTGGGAGAAGACACTTAAAGCTACAATTAAACCCACACACATAAACGTATTAAAAGCCTCATTGTCATTAAGAGCATCGTCTATACTAGAGAGCGAGAGAGAGAGAGAGAGAGAGAGAGAGAGAGAGAGAGAGAGAGAGAGAGGGGGAGAGGGAGAGGGGGAGAGAGAGAGAGGGGGGGGAGAGAGAGAGAGAAAAAAAAAGAGAGAGAGAGAGGAGAGAGAGAGCGAGAGAGAGAGGGGGGAGGGAGAGAGAGAGAGAGAGAGGAGAGAGAGAGCGAGAGAGAGTGGGGGAGGGAGAGAGAGAGACAGGGAGAGAGAGGAAGAGAGAGAGACAGAGAGAGGAAGAGAGAAAGGGAGAGAGAGAGGGAGAGAGAGAGAGCAGGAGAGAGAGAGAGAGAGAGAGAGAGAGAGAGAGAGAGAGAGAGAGAGAGAGAGAGAGAGAGAGAAAAAAAAGAGAGAGAGAGAGAGAGAGAGAGAGAGAGAGAGAGAGAGAAAGAGAGAGGGGAGAATAAAAAAGGATAGAAAATCTTAGAGAGAGAGACCTATAATATCATTTTCTATTCTCTCTTATATCCCTCTCTCTTCCCCTCTCTCTCTCTCTCTCTCTCTCTCTCTCTCTCTCTCTCTCTCTCTCTCTCTCCCTCTCTCTCCCTCCCTCCCCCTCTCTCTCACACAGACGAGTTTTTACCTTTTATACTTATAGTCCTGAATTTATCACCCACTGCAGCCGGGACCATTTCCACCTGTATAAATCCCAGATAAAACATTTTACATTTCAGACGTGTCAAATGCACCATAAAATGAAATATATATCATACGAGGCACTTCGAGAGCCGGAAGGGCGCTAAAAGTGAATTTTATTGTTAGTGTGAAAAAAATACATGCAATAACTTTCAGCCTGAGGCTCAGATCTGAATTTTGATGTCCTGACAAATCAGAGCAGATTTTTGTTGCATAAGTTGTTTCTTGCGTCTGAGAGGCCGAGGGTGCGAGACGGGTCTGACGCATCTGTCAAAATGCACAATAACTTCGACGTTACAGGATAATAAACTACAACCTGAACATTTACCTTAATTTAATCAACACATGTCTGTCTCACTGACTCAGGCCTGTGGTGCTCATTACACATTCACTCATTACACATTCACTCATTCACTCATTCACTGCCGAGACAATACATGAAGCCAGTTAAACACTTCAGCTTATAGATCACTGCTAGCGTATCTGTAGCTGCACCATGTTGGTGGATTAGACGAGCGCCGTGTGCCAAGCTTCAGTCATTCATGAGTCGATTCATTCATCAATTTGTCAGCTGTTTTCTGATCCGTGCATTTCATCTATCAGTGTTTTTATTCAGAATTATATATATATATAATCTATCTATCTATCTATCTATCTATCTATCTATCTATCTATCTATCTATCTATCTATCTATCTATCTATCTATCTATCTATCTATCTATCAGTTATGATTATTAAATATTTTTACTGTTTGTCTGTTTGAGCTCAATATTTCATTTAACTGAACTCAAATAACGTCACTCCACTTTGTGTCCTTTCATTAGTGATTCACTGATTCACTGATTCATTGGTTCACTGATTCACTGAATCAAGTCAGCATCGTTACTGCGTCTGTGGAAACCGTAAGCTTGTATGTGGTACATCTCTGAATCCCAGTGGGAAAGTGGTAACTGGTCAGGGATTCAGAGTTTCACTGTGTCGTCCCACGCAGAAGCCTGTTAATGATCAGGTGCCATGAACAGAACGAGTTTGTGGGCTCGCTTTCATCAATCATCACAAACACACCACTCTGAGCCAAAGCCGTTATTATTTACACTAATTAATATTCTGTAATAGAAATATAAACATTGACTTATTTTCATCTTCCACACAGTAATGAGCCTAAACCTTACCGGAAGCGTTGCCGTGTTCTTTTTCACACTCGTTACCTGTGAGATGAGAAGGCTGAAAAGTCGCACTGACTCATTTTCATTTCAGACGATTCGCCTGTCAAACGCTGCACCATTAATCTGCCACTCACACCGTTTTTAAAGCAAATCACTTTTTTTTTGTAAGAAACACCTCCACACAGCGGTCCCTGAGGTTATTCAGGTTCACACCACTTTAAATAAGCTGCTTGAATATCAATTTCAGAAAAACCTTGAGAGCAACTTTATGAATCAGTGAGTGAATCAGTGAGTGAATCAGTGAGTGAATCAGTGAGTGAATCAGTGAGAGAATCAGTGAGTGAATCAGTGAGTGAATCAGTGAGTGAATCAGTGAGTGAATCATTGAGAGAATCAGTGAGTGAATCAGTGAGTGAATCAGTGAGTGAATCAGTGAGAGAATCAGTGAGTGAATCAGTGAGTGAATCAGTGAGTGAATCAGTGAGAGAATCGTTAAGCTGGATGACTCACATTGACGAGTCACTTTTAGCGTTAGTGCTAGAATTGCTAGAATGTTTTTTTATTGAAAAGTTCCTGATTGTTTTGACACACCTAAATATTTGTTAGCTAAAGTTAGTCTCATGTGCTGTGTTTGTTAGCCTGAGCTAGCCGCATAGCTTCACTTGATGTTGCTCACTGTGTGTTGGCTTTGAGAGCTAAATAGGTATTATTATTTATTATTATTTATTACTACAATTTTCCTTTTCTTTATGTTGGTAGCTATGAGATTAGCACACATCTATATCTGTCTATCTATCTATCTATCTATCTATCTATCTATCTATCTATCTATCTATCTATCTATCTATCTATCTATCTATCTATCTATCTATCTGTATATACCATAAACCTTATGTGTTCGTAGCGATAAAATTATACCCATAAAATGATGCGGTCGTAACTAATAAAGATCAACGTTTAGAAACATTTAGCGGTTAGCACGTTCGCCTCACACCTCCATGGTTGGGGGTTCGATTCCCGCCTCCACCTTGTGTGTGTGGAGTTTGCATGTTCTCCCCGTGCCTCGGGGGTTTCCTCCGGGTACTCCGGTTTCCTCCCCCGGTCCAAAGACATGCATGGTAGGTTGATTGGCATCTCTGGAAAATTGTCCGTAGTGTGTGAGTGTGTGTGTGAGTGAGAGTGTGTGTGTGCCCTGTGATGGGTTGGCACTCCGTCCAGGGTGTATCCTGCCTCGATGCCCGATGACGCCTGAGATAGGCACAGGCTCCCCGTGACCCGAGAAGTTCAGATAAGCGGTAGGAAATGAATGAATGAATTTACAAAAGAAGATTACTGACATTGCCCATGATGACATCACCAGTTTTCAGCCATGTAATTGGACATGTTTTAAGACGTCGTCCAGCAGTGATGTGCACTATTCTTCTCCTGACATTTTAATGAAACGTTCTTTATCAATTACGTCTCATCTATTATTTAATCAGCGAAAGCACATGCGCATTCCGTCACCTCGCGCCAATAAAACTTTCACAAGCTCTTTAATTAAAGGCTAATTACACTGAATCCATCACGGCTCCTTCTCCATTTCCTTCTAGATAATCCCGGGAGTGCCGTAGGGTGTGAGATCACACACATGCACACACACATTATTGGAACGCTATTTTTCTAGAGGCACTAGACCCCACTTTCAGTAATACCGAGAACCCCTGTGGAACCGATCTTTACCTAAGTTTAAAAAAAAGTTTAATGCTTCTTCACTTATGGTTCTAAGCAACTCTTAAATGTTCTTTAGAGAATTAGAACAGAACAGACTGGATCTTCATCAGAAAGAGATCACAAGTTGAACCCTTTTTGGACTCTGAAGCTTAAAGTCCAGACAGTCAGATTATGAGTGTAAATGATTTTACATGCTCTCTTGTTCAGATGTTCTCTTGTTCAGATGTTCTCTTGTTCAGATGTTCTCTTGTTCAGATGTTCTCTTGTTCAGATGTTCTTTTGTTCAGATGTTCTCTTGTTCAGATGTTCTCTTGTTCAGATGTTCTCTTGTTCAGATGTTCTCTTGAACCGTTTCTCGCTGTCTTTATTTCTGAAAGTGGATTTTTCCTTTTTTTCATTTTCTGTAACTTCATCATTGACTTGACTTCATTTTCTGCTGTGCTTAGCATCTCTTTTCCTTTGTAATGTGGGTCAAGGCCAGTGACAGATGAAAGGAGGCTGGGTGTCTAAGGCTTGTTGAGAACATTGATCTAACGCTGCGCCGTGCTGTGAGGTGATGAGCAGTATTACATCATCAGCATGAAATTCGTCTGAAAATTACAATTATAAAGTGAGGTTCCTTCTGGTCTGTGATTATTTCCGAGACGTTTCTTTCCTCCTTATCGTGATTTAATTTCCCCCTGAAGCCAGACTTACTTTAAACAGGAAGTGATTAAAAAGATTACAGCGGTCCTTCGTTAATAACGGCAGGGACAGGTCGTGTTTAGACTCCGCCTGCTCACTGCTCCGTGCTCTTATTTTAAACCCGGGTCAATCGAGTCAAACACTTACACGCAGCGATCAGCACTTCAATCAAGCAGGTGACGCCTTTTTTTGTTCTCCAGAATCCTAATTAACTCCTGGGAGAGATTAGTGTCCTGATTAGTATTCCAGCATGGCTTGGGTTCTGCTTCGCTCTGAAAAACCCTACAGCCGGGCTGGGAGACGGTGATTGTGCCCTGAGGCTCGACTGTGAGAAACACAGAACATTATTGAACATCATCAGCTGCATTAAAACAACTCGGAAATATTCGTTCTAAATGAATCAAAATGATTTCACAACATTTACTCGCTGAACAGATGATTAGCTTCAACACACACTATAATCTCAGCTGCACAACACCGGCCTGCACGGGTTCTCCGGGTGATTAAGTGCCTTAGCTTGGTGAAAAGGTTCTACATGTAACTCCTCTGTTTGTACGAGTCTTTACTGAACCTTTAGGGTTTCCACAAGTTCCCTAAATGGAGCCATTAAGAATTCCCAATCGGACTCTTCTCCCCAGACGTGTATACTCTTAAGAGAACAGGGTTCCTTTTTAGCTTGTTGTAGTTTTGCTTGTAACAGCACTGAACTGTTCCTGTAACCATAGCAAGGTGCTAACACTGGAGACTCCTTCCTTAAATAAATATGTCCTTGTGGAATAAGATGATGTGACAAGACTGATAATGTTTTGGCACCGTGTGCAGAGAACTAAGACGAAGGTGAAGAACCAGGATGTGAAAAACAAGTCGTATGAGATAGTAGATGGATCATATGAGAGCAGACAAGTAAGCAAACTCCACAGTGTGACCGGAGCAGCGCTGATTCCTGTCATGCACATCACCCCACCCGCATTGTGTGGGGACGCGTCCTATTCTGCCCCTGATTGGGTAATACTTGTTGCCATCGTTGGTTTGATTGGTTTGTTTTAGGGTTACGGGCCGTGAATCACGACCAATCAGAGTCAGAGGAGGGCAGGACGCCGCCTCGCCGGTTCTTTTGACAGAGTCAGTGACAGAAAATCCATATGAGACGATGGCGTCTGATCCACTGATATACATCCACTGATGTTATTATGTTCATGATGTTCATGGAAGATCTTTTGCAAGTTTGCTGGTTATAATGACTAAGTTATGGATCTGTTCATTTAATAATAAGTTAATAAAATATGGTTCACATCCCACAAGTTCCTCCAAAAGCTTATTTTTTGTTCTCAGTCACACTTTGTTGGTGTATATTTATTATTGTCATGTATTCAATATGACCACTTAAGTTGTGACAGTGAGAGACTGAGTGCATCTGTTCACACCGATTTCAATAGCAGACGTCTTATTATAATGTCCATTGGTATCGATCTTAATATTTTTATGAATACATGTTTTAAGTTATGATAAACCGCCACTGACACGCCATCGGGACTGTGGTCATCGTGGCCCCAAGGGGTGTGGCCCCCGCTGCGGCAGGCGGCCCTTATTTTTCTGTATTGAAGGTGGCAACCCTAGTCAGGATCCAGCTCAGACTTTTCACGTGTCTCTGTGACTTTTCGTGTTCTGTGACACGTGTCTGCCCCAACCCTGTCTCGTCCTCCCTGTCTCTGCCCACCTGCCCCTCATGGGATGTCGTAGCTCGGTGGTTAAGGTGTTCGACTACTGATCGAAAAGTCAACGGTTCAAATCCCAGGTCCACCAAGCTGTCACTGCTGGGCCCCTGAGCATGGCCCTTAAGCAAGTCACTCTGGATAAGAGAGTCTGCTGTAAATGTGTTAATTGACTCGTGTGTTAATAAAATCAGTTTATTTTTACACTATCCTGCATTTGGGTCTGTTTTTACCCTCACATCACTGACAGATTCCTGATTTTCGAGTTTATTTGTCGTAATGTTGCAGATATCACTCTGACTTCTGAGGAACCTCGAGTCAGTTCTGTTATTAGAGATTAATGGTGAGAGATTTTAGAGACCGAGTCAGAGCTCATGAAAGTTTCAGAGGAAAGTTCAGTGGCTTGCACAATGGCTCATTATTGTTTCAGTGAGACGGAGAAGGTGAAACTAATTTGGCACTGCTGTGTGTGTGTGTGTGTGTGTGTGTGTGTGTGTGTGTGTGTGTGTGTGTGTGTGTGTGTGTGTGTGTGTGTGTGTGTGTGTGTGTGTGTGTGTGTCCAACTGAAAGTTTTTTAAATTTTAAACATCTTTCAGTGTCACTACTTGCTCTGTTGAATCTGCAGAAAAGCATCGTCTCTCCGTGTCATCGTTTATTCTGAACATCACCTTCTCTCACACCTTCACGTTCTCTCACTGTCGCTTCTACACCTCAGCTAAAACACCGCCGCTCCACCGTGCACGTCTCCATCCTCACCACTCATATGAAGAACACTTTAGTGCCAGTAATGACTCACTCCAGCTTCACAGCCACAAAAAAACAAAAAATCGAGTTAGACAGAATGCTCGCGTTAACTGTTTAGGAATTACAGATGAGTTCCTTCAGGTTATTGGTCAGTTCCATGGTCAGCTGTTGCCTATTGACTCATTACGTCATGACACATTCCATCCATCCATCCATCTTCTACCGCTTTATCCGGGGCCGGGTCACGGGGGCAGCAGACTAAGCAGGGATGTCCAGACGTCCCTCTCCCCAGACACTTCCTCCAGCTCTTCCGGGGGAATACCGAAGCGTTCCCAGGCCAGCCGAGAGACATAGTCCCTCCAGCGTGTCCTAGGTCTTCCCCTGGGCCTCCTCCCGGTTGGACATGCCCGGAACACCTCCCCAGGGAGGCGTCCAGGAGGCATCCGAAACAGATGCCCGAGCAACCTCAGCTGACTCCTCTCGATGTGGAGGAGCAGCAACTCTACTCTGAGCTCCACCCGAGTGACCGAGCTCCTCACCCTAGTCATGACACATTAAGATCATGAAAAGTGTTCTGTGGTCCCTCAGGTGTTAATGCAGGTGAAGGAGGATGTCATTAGACTGATCAAACAAAACAGAACTATATACATACAGAAATAACACTAATTAACAATAATTAACACTATTTTCTGTTAACCCTATATGCTCATTATCATCATCATCATCATCATCATCTTCAATCAAGAGACATAATGTTGTTACTATTGTGTTTACTTCAATACTTTTAGACTTTGGTATAAAACACCTAAGTAGAAGCCTGCTCAGGTCTGGAACCAGATTTTTTGTGGAGATAAAACCAGGATGAACTTCCGAGTGATAGGAACTGAAGAGTATGGAGCAGGAAAGGAAGGGCTGATGATCCAAAGGAGTGGAGTTTGCATGTTCTCCCCGTGCCTCGGGGGTTTCCTCCGGGTACTCCGGTTTCCTCCCCCGGTCCAAAGACATGCATGGTTGGTTGATTGGCATCTCTGGAAAATTGTCCGTAGTGTGTGTGTGTGTGAGTGAATGAGTGTGTGTGTGCCCTGTGATGGGTTGGCACTCCATCCAGGGTGTATCCTGCCTCGATGCCCGATGACGCCTGAGATAGGCACAGGCTCCCCGTGACCCGAGAAGTTCGGATAAGCGGTAGAAGATGAACGAGTGAGTGTAATCACGTCCCTAAACACTTCAGTAAGCAGCTCCAGGTTACACAACCATCAAGTCTTTGTAGAAAAAAGCCAGTTTTTTTTGTGATTTGAATTGATTTTGTCTCAGTGTGACACTAACTGTGCTGTTGTGACTGAAATGATTTCTAAAATAGATCTTAATGAGGTCTTGACCCCGAACAGCCGCTGCGAACCGACCGGCCTTCAGCGTGGACTTTCTCTCAGCTGCAAGTGGACACATGATTCATAATCCTGTACACAGAATAATAAATAAAAAAAAGGTTGTTGAACATATCTCGTCTCGTCTCGTCTCGTCTGACGAAATTAACACTACATATAACAGGTAGCATTTTTTCTGGCCACCAGTTCAGTGTCCGTCTGCTCGGCGTCCATCTTCACCCGTTCCGCGCTGCACAGCGGAAAAAGTCACGACATGACACTGGACTATCTCTATACCCTCGCCAGGCTGCTGGAGGGTTCATGGGAGTTTGCCCAACCAGTCCACATGTGCTTTGTGGATCTGGAGAAGGCATTCGACTGTGTCCCTCGTGGTGACCTGTGGGGGGTGCTCTGGGAGTATGGGGTCTGGGGCCCTCTGCTAAGGGCTGTCCGGTCCCTATATGACCGGAGCAGGAGTTTGGTTCACATTGCCGGCAGTAAGTCAGACTCGTTCCCGGTGCATGTTGGACTTCTGCAGGGCTGCCCTTTGTCACCGGTCATGTTCATTACTTATATGGACAGGATTTCTAGGTGCAGTCGGGGGCCGGAAGGAGTCCGTTTGGGGACCACAGGATTTCGTCTCTGCTTTTTACAGATGATGTTGTCCTGTTGGCTTCTTCAAATCAGGACCTTCAGCGTGCACTGGGACGGTTTGCAGCCGAGTGTGAAGCGGCGGGGATGAGAATCAGCACCTCCAAGTCCGAGGCCATGGTTCTCAGCCGGAAAAGGGATGTCGAGTTGTTCACGTGTCTTCAGCCCTGTTCAGATTGGATTGACGTCTCAGTGTGACGTCTCGTCTCTGATCGGACTCTCGCGTCTTGATGTGGATCGTCGCTTCGGAGCTCAAAGCAGATTTTTCAGCTCAATGTCTTTAACATTTTAAACATCTTAAATGCTGCTCAGTTCTCACAGCCAATCAATCACAAGAAGAGCGAGAGAGAGAGAGAGAGAGAGAGAGAGAGAGAGAGAGAGAGAGAGAGAGAGAGAGAGAGAGAAAGAGAGAGAGAGAGAATAACAAGCTCTGAGATGAAACTGACACTTGTGAAAACTCAGATTCCTCTGAAATCTTCACACAGCTCGCAGCCAAATATCAGCAAATTAAATCATTTACTATCACTGCATGTTAACCCTTTACAAAGAAATGAGCACGACTACATTAGCTGAATTAGCATTAGGGCTGCTCGATTTAGGGAAAATATCATATTGCGATTATCGAGGTCAATATTGCGATATGCGATATAATGAACAAATGGTATCATGAGTTAACTTGCTTGGTTCTCAAGGAAAATGCACACACAGGTTACTGATAATGCTGAAATTTGTATTTCTACACTCAAACTAGCGGATAAGTGTGTGTGTGTGTGTGTGTGTGTGTGTGTGTGTGTGTGTGTGTGTGTGTGTGTGTGTGTGTGTGTGTGTGTACTGTATATATAAAGTAAATGACCAAATTAATACAAGTTATACATGGTATTGCACACACCATTATAGATGATATTTGGAGCATTATTACATGTAATTATTAAACTTGATTACTTACATATACATTTGCTTTTAAGCCTAATTATTAATGTTGATGATGATGTGATTGTGACAGGGGGGGAGGTTTCTGGTTGGGGGATAAAGAGTTTTTTCTGTCACCACTTTTGAATAAGAAACAATATCAAGGCTATAAAACTTGTCAAAACTCCGAATCACAAAAGTATCAGTGTGAAGTTGAGAACACTCGGAAATATCACTTAACACAAAAAGCCGCCTAGACGGTGGACTCGCGCTCAGGATTTTTTATTTTATTTTATTTTATTTTTTTGAGCGGCGTGTGGACGAATGTTTTCTACGCACACACGATTTTATTTCTTGATAACAGACCGCTGCTAACTATAATACACCGTTGCCATGAAAAACAGAGCGTTGCCATGGACACACAGGGTTCTAACCGTAGAGACGGAGCGCACTATTTTCTTTAACGGAAGCAATACAATTGTTCAGCAGTAACAAGCAACGGCGCGAAGCCGCGAACTCGTCCTGAATACTTTAAAGGCGTAACAGCTGATGAAAAAACAGAGACGATTGTAGACGAAAATGAAGAGATTTTATCTTAGTTTTTATTTTATACAAAACATTTTCGTCTCGTCTTTTTTCGTCAACAATAATCCATGTTAATTTAGTCTTAGTCAGCGTTTTTGGACAGTGGTGCAGTCTCGTCATCGTCTCATCTTAGTCATGAAAAAAAAGGTTGTTGAACATATCTCGTCTCGTCTCGTCTCGTCTGACGAAATTAACACTACATATAACAGGTAGCATTTTTTCTGGCCACCAGTTCAGTGTCCGTCTGCTCGGCGTCCATCTTCACCCGTTCCGCGCTGCACAGCGGAAAAAGTCACGACATGACACTGGACCATCTCTATACCCTCGGCAGGCTGCTGGAGGGTTCATGGGAGTTTGCCCAACCAGTCCACATGTGCTTTGTGGATCTGGAGAAGGCATTCGACTGTGTCCCTCGTGGTGACCTGTGGGGGGTGCTCTGGGAGTATGGGGTCCGGGGCCCTCTGCTAAGGGCTCTCCGGTCCCTATATGACCGGAGCAGGAGTTTGGTTCACATTGCCGGCAGTAAGTCAGACTCGTTCCCGGTGCATGTTGGACTCCGGCAGGGCTGCCCTTTGTCACCGGTCCTGTTCATTACTTATATGGACAGGATTTCTAGGTGCAGTCGGGGGCCGGAGGGAGTCCGTTTGGGGACCACAGGATTTCGTCTCTGCTTTTTACAGATGATGTTGTCCTGCTGGCTTCCTCAAATCAGGACCTTCAGCGTGCACTGGGACGGTTTGCAGCCGAGTGTGAAGCGGCGGGGATGAGAATCAGCACCTCCAAGTCCGAGGCCATGGTTCTCAGCCGGAAAAGGGTGGCTTGTCCCCTTCAGGTTGGTGGAGAGTTCTTGCCTGACTGGAGGAGTTTAAGTATCTTGGGGTCTTGTTCCCGAGTGAGGGAAAGATGGAGCGGGAGATCAGTGTATCTTCTGCAGTGATGCGGACGATATACCGATCTTTTGTGGTGAAGAAAGAGCTGAGCCGCAAGGCGAAGCTCTCTATTTACCGGTCCATCTACGTTCCTATGGTCATGAACTTTGG
>NC_062518.1:602097-609597 GCF_022655615.1 Tachysurus fulvidraco
TATACTAGTATAACTACATTAGCTAAGCTAGCAGCGTAGCAGTGTGTGTGTTTTTCACGTTATTTTGTTTCTTACATACACATTTTTTTCCTTGTGCAATATTACTGCTGAAGCCTGAAGATCTGTGAGCTGAAAGTTCTGACTGGATCTCAGAGAGAAGAGCGCAGTGAAACATGGAACGTTCAGGAGGATCAGAGCTGAAAAAGACAGAAACAATGCGGCTCCTGCGAGGTCTTGTGAGACTCGGAGACATAACGCTGCCTTTGTTCCAACGTTCCTGAGGCTTGTTCCTCCTGTGCTGACCTTCAACACTGACGAGACAAAGGCAGCTTTCTGTAAAACAGCAGAACAATAAAACTGCCACACAGGTGGAGCTCCACATCAGCAGAAATACAACCTTTTAGTCCAGAACATTGGGTTCTTCTGCAATATTTCACTTCTTCAAGGTTGTTGTTTATAGAAACACTGCAAAAACAAACAAACAAACAAACAAATGAATGAATGAACGATAGATAGATAGATAGATAGATAGATAGATAGATAGATAGATAGATAGATAGATAGATAAATAGATAGATAGATAGATAGATAGATAGATAGATAGATAGATAGATAGATAGATAGATAGATAGATAGATAAATCATATCCACTTTTTCACAATAAAAGTAATATTAGTGATCCTTCCAAGATTTCCAGGGTTTAAGGATTTTTATTGTCTCTAGTAATAAAATAATCAACAATTTTCCACAACAATAAAACATTACAAACTTTACATTTCTAAAATGAAACGAACCCTTTAGAGCCCTTCAGGAGCTTTAGGACAAGGTTCTTCCTGTGAAACCCATCACTTCTCCACCTTGGAACCATCTCTCATGTTCAGATACTCTGATATTAAATCCAGAGATCCTGCACGTCATGTCAGATATTACGCTGCGTAGATTTCTGTTTTTCTCTGGAGGAAATAAATGTAATTAAGTAATTAATCATTAATTAAGTAATTAATGTAGTGTGTACTAGATTTAGCAAGTTTGCTGAAAACTTAATGATCCATCTGAATAATTGTTGCACTGCAATGTTTCTGTTATTCTGTGAGATTAAAAAGTTCTCCTAGATTTTTTCTTCTCCACCTGTGTGCACTGACCCCAGTTTACATAAATGAATAAATAAATAAAGTCTACATTCACATCACATACTCACGTCACTCACTCACATCACATCACACATTCACGTCACACACTCACGTCACACACTCACATCACATCACACACTCACATCACACACTCACGTCACACACTCACATCACACACTCACGTCACACACTCACGTCACACACTCACGTCACACACTCACGTCACACTCACATCACATCACACACTCACATCACACACTCACGTCACACACTCACGTCACACACTCACATCACATCACACACTCACATCACACACTCACGTCACACACTCACGTCACACACTCACGTCACACACTCACATCACATCACACACTCACATCACACACTCACGTCACACACTCACGTCACACACTCACGTCACACACTCACATCACATCACACACTCACGTCACACACTCACGTCACACACTCACGTCACACACTCACGTCACACACTCACATCACACACTCACATCACGTCACACACTCACGTCACACACTCACATCACATCACACACTCACGTCACACACTCACGTCACACACTCACATCACACACTCACGTCACACACTCACGTCACACACTCACATCACACACTCACGTCACACACACATCACACACTCACATCACACACTCACGTCACACACTCACATCACATCACACACTCACATCACACACTCACATCACACACTCACGTCACACACTCACGTCACACACTCACATCACATCACACACTCACGTCACACACACATCACACACTCACATCACACACTCACGTCACACACTCACATCACATCACACACTCACATCACACACTCACATCACACACTCACATCACACACTCACGTCACACACTCACATCACATCACACACTCACATCACATCACACACTCACGTCACACACTCACGTCACACACTCACATCACATCACACACTCACGTCACACACACATCACACACTCACATCACACACTCACATCACACACTCACGTCACACACTCACATCACATCACACACTCACATCACACACTCACATCACACACTCACATCACACACTCACGTCACACACTCACATCACATCACACACTCACATCACATCACTCACGTCACACACTCACGTCACACACTCACATCACATCACACACTCACATCACATCACACACTCACGTCACATACTCACGTCACACACTCACGTCACACACTCACATCACATCACACACTCACATCACATCACACACTCACGTCACACACTCACATCACACACTCACATCACACACTCACATCACATCACACACTCACATCACACCCTCACATCACATCACACACTCACATCACACACTCACATCACACACTCACATCACACAGTCAAATCACATCAAACACTCACGTCATACACTCACGTCACTCACTCACATCACACACTCACATCACACACTCAAATCACATCACACACTCACATCACACACTCACGTCACACACTTAAATCACATCACACACTCACATCACACACTCAAATCACGTCACACACTCACATCACACACTCACATCACACACTTAAATCACGTCACACACTCACGTCACACACTCACGTCACACTCACATCACATCACACACTCACATCACACACTCACGTCACACACTCACGTCACACACTCACATCACATCACACACTCACATCACACACTCACGTCACACACTCACGTCACACACTCACGTCACACACTCACGTCACACACTCACATCACATCACACACTCACATCACACACTCACGTCACACACTCACGTCACACACTCACGTCACACACTCACATCACATCACACACTCACGTCACACACTCACATCACATCACACACTCACGTCACACACTCACATCACATCACACACTCACGTCACACACTCACATCACATCACACACTCACATCACACACTCACGTCACACACTCACATCACACACTCACGTCACACACTCACGTCACAATCACATCACACCACTCACGTCACCACACAACATTCACACACTCACATCACCCCACTCACGTCACACACTCACATAACATCACCACCCTCACATCACACACTCACATCACACACTCACGTCACACACATTCACGTCACACCACTCACATCACCATTCACACACTCACGTCACACACACCTCACACACTCACATCCACCACACTCACCATCACACACTCACGTCACACACTCACATCACATCCCACACACCTCACATCACACACTCACATCACCACACTCACATCACACACTCACGTCACACACTCACATCCACATCACACACTCACGTCACACCACCCACATCACACCCTCACATCACCACATCACATCACACACTCACGTCACCACACTCACAATCACATCACACACTCACCTATCACACACTCACGTCACATTACTCACGTCACACCCACTCACGTCACACACTCACAATCACGTCACACACTCACATCACATCACTCACGTCACACACTCACGTCACACACTCACATCACATCACACACTCACATCACATCACACACTCACGTCACATACTCACGTCACACACTCACGTCACACACTCACATCACATCACACACTCACATCACATCACACACTCACGTCACACACTCACATCACACACTCACATCACACACTCACATCACATCACACACTCACATCACACCCTCACATCACATCACACACTCACATCACACACTCACATCACACAGTCAAATCACATCAAACACTCACGTCATACACTCACGTCACTCACTCACATCACACACTCACATCACACACTCAAATCACATCACACACTCACATCACACACTCACGTCACACACTTAAATCACATCACACACTCACATCACACACTCAAATCACGTCACACACTCACATCACACACTCACATCACACACTTAAATCACATCACACACTCACATCACACACTCACGTCACTCACTCACATCACACACTCACATCACGTCACACACTCACATCACACACTCACATCACACACTCAAATCACACACTCAAATCACATCACACACTCACGTCACACACTCACATCACACACTCAAATCACATCACACACTCACATCACACACTCACGTCACACACTCACGTCACACACTCACGTCACACACTCACATCACACACTCACGTCACACATTCACGTCACACACTCACATCACATCACACACTCACATCACATCACACACTCACATCACTCACTCACGTCACACACTCACATCACTCACATCACATCACACACTCACATCACACACTCACGTCACAGACTCACGTCACACACTCACATCACATCACACACTCACATCACACACTCACATCACACACTCACATCACACACCAATACTGATTTTCTTCCTCTTGTTATTCCACTAATCTGTTCACAGACCTAGAAATTATTCTTCTCGTCTCTCTGTTAGTGATTAAAGTGTAAGAGATGACTTACAGATGGGGAGACGAACGGCGACAGAGTGACAACAAAGAGTTCTAAAGAAAGAAAGAAAGAAAGAAAGAAAGAAAGAAAGAAAGACAGAAAGAAAGAAGAAGTAGTTGAGTGAAAAGACAATTGGTTCATTTAGTGGTAATGAATACTGAAGCTCTGATTAAACAGTGTCTCCAGGGAGAAAAGCAATCGACGAGGAGATGAGACGAGACGAGACGAGACGAATGGCAGAGACAAAACTTATCCAAATATAATCCAAACTCTGCCCCCAAGGGGAAAGGACAGAGCCATGGGGTAACAGAGAGGAGGAGGGCACAAAGACCTTTATGTTCTCTGTGACACATGATGAGACACAGTACAATGATTCATCTCATTGTGATGAAGACATCTGAGACATTACAGCTTCACCTCTGGTACTGGAGACTCCTTCCACACGTTACACAAACACATTACAGTTCTCCTTAAAAAAAAACACCCTGTTGGTCAGTTGTTGCCATGGAAACAATACGCTGTTAGATAGAGCGAGCACATTATAGAACCAATCACAGTCCAGGACTCGGGCGAATATTCTACGGCGAGTCCGATCACTTCGACCCCTTTGGAAATGAGCTGTAAACGATGTCACTTCTCCACGTCCGTGTTGTGACGTGTTTCTATAGTAACAAGAGAAAGTTGCAGAAATCTTATGTGTTTTTTTTAGTTTGTCCTTGTGAAAAAAAGTCTCTATAACTTTTGTGTAACTTTGTTCCAGCTGTGGAAGCATTTCAACTGATGTTGAAGAGTTCTGTGTAAAAGTTTTGGCACCCCATGCATACTGTATGCAAATCCTTTATTTGCCTTTAGCCATTTTATTATTATTTTATTATTTTATTATACACACAACTAGCTAACCATCTGAGCACCAAACTAGCGATAATGGTCTGATGTGAGGTTGTTCTGCGTTAGTGCTTAGTCAAAAAGAGCATCGTCTGTTAGCTGTGATCTGATACAGCAGATTCTAAAGTGTCCTAAAGGTGATGTGACGTATGTAGGCAAAAAAACACTCTGTGATGATGTTCAGGAAAATAATCAAGTCATGTGGTAAAAGTTTTAGCACCCTGTGTGTTTGTTGCTACTGATGCTAAGCTTTTCTGCAAGCTAGTTAGCTAACATGCAGGATAGAATATTAAATAAATAATGCCGTTAGCGATGCGGGTGCATTGTGTTAACGCCAGGCGATTCGAAATCGTCTCCATCACAAATCTGCTCCAAAACGAATCAGGTTTATCATGTGTTTAGTTGATACATGTCCAGATTCAAACTGTCTCTGTGCTGCCGTTAGAGGAAAGTAATCATGAGTGTTTAGCGTAGCATGCAGGTGATATTTCTTGCCATTCTGAAATAACACCGCATGCAATTTAACTAGCGCGATATCCGAATACATCCTGTAGATAATCTGGGGTTTGATCCAAAACGTCTGCTTTTCTTCTCCAGTTTAAAGGGTTTATGTCTGGAGTGCTAGCGTAGCTATCTCAGGACCTGCATGCTAATGTGGAAGATGTTTTTGTCCACAGCACATTGTTGCACAAGGACAGTTTTCCGGTCTCACTCTGCTGGATGCTGTTGTGAATTTGAGAATGAAATGAAATGATCAGAGGTGAGCGAGTGAAACACACCGAGGCACTTTCGCATTTTCTTCAGCTCTGTTATCGAAATTCTCCTCTCGGGGTTTCGGTCCGGTTGTTCCATTTGAATGACACGTTTTTTTTTTTCCTTTCTTTGTGTGCATGTGTGCGTGTGTGTGCGTGTGTGTGTGTGTGTGTGTGTGTGTGTGTGTGTGTGTGTGTGTGTGTGTGTGTGTGTGTGACCTCTGTGTGAGATTGGATTTGGAATTACAGTCTGTTTTTGTTCCTCCAGCCTTCAGCCCTCCTCAGTCTCCTCTTTCTGTGCATCAATAAACATTTCATATCTGGATGCAGTGAGTAAACAGACATGTGTGTGATGTGTCTATAAAGAAATCACACCTTCGCTGTAGACACACTGGCTTTCACTTTTGATTAATCAATTACAGAGAGAGAGAGGGAGAAAGAGAAAGAGAGAGAGAGAGAGAAAGAGAGAGAGAGAGAGGAAAGTGTATATACACATGCTTTTTGTCCCTGGCAGCAGTGAAATGAGGACAGTCATGCCTCTCATGCAGTAATCCATCTCACAAAGCGTATAACTCAGTCTCCGGCTCCTTTACACTCTTCAAATTAATATCCGATTCACAGCCAGTGATTTACGCAGGCAGGGAATTAGAAATGTATTACACCGCCAATGAAGTCCTAAAGTCCCGGCCTTGACATAGATCACGTCTCTGCGAGCTCCGGCTGCGAAAACAAAGCTGGAGGAAAAGCCTGAAGACTCGCTTCGATTTTTTTTTTTTTATGTGTCATTTGAATAGCTGTGCTAATGAGTCAGATGAATGAGAACAGAATTAGGTCACCTGTCCAAAGAGATACAGTAATGAGACGGAGAAAAGCGCATAATCCTAAAGAAAAGCGGCGCCGTCGTGTCGGGACACAAAAAAACATCTGAATACAAATCGTGTTCTTTTTCTGTTTAATATCCCATGACAGATCTTCTGAAGAAAACTCTGATCACGTGTGGATAATGAAAACAGATCCTCCGCACGTGACGGTGTGTGGTGTGTGATGTCTGAACGTTACCTTGGTGTTTTTTACGTGAAGTTTCTGGTGTTCAGAGTCTGATTCCGTACAAGCTTCAGAGATGGAGTTTTACTCAAACACTCACATTCACACTCAGAGATAGAAAAAAAAACAGAACGAAGGAATGCAGTTTGGCTGTGGAATGTAATTCTGATGTACAGTATGATAAAAGAGT
>NC_062518.1:617097-622097 GCF_022655615.1 Tachysurus fulvidraco
AAGCAAACGTCTGTTAGCTCGTTAACAGTGAACTCGTTATATTAGTAAACGCCAGTGCTGTCGAAATCAGAGCAGAAGTCGTGTGGTGAAAAGTTTGCTCATGCCAAGTCTAATTACAACTAAAAGTTTTTTTGTTTTACACAAACAAGCGTTTTGTCCCAGAAGCATTTTTATTTATTTATTTATTTATTTTAAAGCCACACAAAGTGTTTATTTGTTTGTGTTTGTAGAGATTTTGTACTGACACATCAAACTGCTGTAGTTACACTCGGAAAATGTGTGTGTGCTGCAGGACACACTGACATCTGGAACTGATTCCTGTGCACTGACACACACACACACACACACACACACACACACACACACACACACACACACACACACACACACACACACACACACACACACAGTAGGGACCTCCCAGTTTCTGTTAATGTCATTTATTTGAAACCGTTTTGTTATTTTTATTCTACGACTTTTTTTTTGTATGACTGATTTTCAGTAAGTCTCTCTTACACATGCACACACACACACACACACACACACACACACACACACACACACACACACACACACACACACACACACACACACACACACACACACGGCTGTCTAGACAGGAAATATTTAATGCAAACACACAAAGAATCTCAAATATTTGATGTGAAAAGCCATCAGAGATACAGACTGTAACCGGAGTGCGGAGTAAACAGTGTGAGAGCGATGTGGAGTTTATTCTGAAGCTCTGCTTGATATTGTCTTATTAATGATTTATCGGTTCGACGCAGACGTGAATCGACGTGAGATTGAGACGATGCGAGAAGATACGAGATGAGCCCGTCTTCATTTCTACCTGTAAGTTTTGCGTTAAAGTGCTGCATCAGCAAAAACCTCGTTCTGATGAGTTCCACATGAAGTGCAGCTCCTCTAAATTCCGTAATAGAATTCCGATGCAGATCAGATCTGAGGAACATCTGAAGAAGGAAAATCTGAATTTATGAATGTGAGATTCTCATGAGGTAAAGAGCACAACATTACATGTTCTTCTGAGGAAAATGAAGGGCTCTAGACAAACCTCTTCAGTAAAGTTTCCATGTGGAAACCTTAAAACATTCCACTACAAACCAAGCAGGATACTGACGTTCCACAAAGACCCCAGGTACAGAAACCGAGATCAAATCTTTGGCTTGGACTTCAGAGGGAAACCGTATACTGTAGGTTCCATAAAAAGAACCTTTTCAGAAGTTTCAGGCAGAAGTCCGGTGTAGTTATAAAGAACCCACCTGAAGGGCTGAACCTCCAAAACATTTTGAAGCACTATCCAAGTTGTAGTTCTCTAGAACACACTACTTTGTAAGGTTCTCTAACACTTCCTGAAGGGTTCTCGAACACCTTCTGGAAGAGATGCACGCTTCTTCATGGTTCTGAAGGTTTTTCCTATCCAAAAGAGTTCCAAGTAAAGGAAAGAATTGGAGAACCTTTTTCTTTCTAGAGGATTCTAATGTAGTCAGTAAACAAAACTTTTTTAAAGAATCAGATCTTCAGGATCCGACGCTGCAGAACACCAGGAAAAGAAAAATATTACAGCAACATCATTGCATTCTCTTCGTTCTGACTCCAGTGTTGTGGACAATCAGCTGCTGAGTGGAACCAGGTGTGTTAAATGAGGTCGCTGCTAAAATTTAGTGCCGTGGTTCTCAGGACGGAACCTGACACCACCCCGGGAGCACAGGGTAAGCAGAGTCAGGTGTGCAGGTCAGCACAGGTGTGGGCTTCTGCACTGTCCATGAAAGCACACACACACAGATCTTCACCACGGAACCCTATGCAGTTTTAACATGACAGGAGAACCTTTCTGAGAAAGCTTGGAAGCGTGGAAAGTGTTGATTCTGGTGTTCATCGGCAGCTCGGATTTAATTTACACCTGGTAAGAAGTATAGCTCTGATGAGCGAGTGGGCGTTCTTCAGAGATCAGTATGAGAACATGGAGTACAATCCTCACAGTAGTTACAGAGAACCTGAGGGTGCCGCTGAGGAACTGCAGGAATGTATTACACTTAATTAAGCCTACTCAGGCTTCACCAAACTGCCATAAGATCTCCAAGATCTCAGAAGTGTTTGAAAGTGAAAGCAACACTACAGGAACCTGTTCTGCCGTCTCTCCATAGTGTGCTGGGGATCCCAGGATGTTCCACAGAAGGATAAAACACAAGGAGCTCACAGAGAAGGTCTCAAGTCCAGCGAATTTACAGGAGAAACATCTGGTTTTTGTGACAAATTAGTGACAGTTTTATTTATCTTAAAATCTACTGTTCCATCTGGATGTGGTTCTCTGTTCTGGGGCAATATGTCATGTTTTTTTAATGGCAGTTATGAGCTTAAATGTTCTTTTGTTTCTTTAAAGTCCTCCACAGATTCCTTTGTTTTGTAACTGACCATTAAAGTTAAAATGAAACCTTTAATCTAAGAGTCTTGGGTTACGCGGATAAAGGGGGAATTAAATGCAGTTGTTTTTTCATCCATCAGTAATAAAAGAAATCCACATTTCACGACCCATGAACATTTCTGTCTTCACTGATCGTACTTTCATGTTGGAGACCACAGACCTACTGGAACATGAGGATGCTGGACAACATTCCGGGTCAGGTCTTTACTCCAGATGTTTCATTAAAAATTCCTTAGATGGAATACTGAGGAGGGGCACGGTGGCTTAGTGGTTAGCACGTTCGCGTCACACTTCCAGGGTCGGGGGTTCGATTCCCACCTCCGCCTCGTGTGTGGAGTTTGCATGTTCTCCCCGTGCCTCGGGGGTTTCCTCCGGGTACTCCGGTTTCCTCCCCCGGTCCAACGACATGCATGGTAGGTTTATTGGCATCTCTGGAAAATTGTCCGTAGTGTGTGAGTGTGTGAGTGAATGAGAGTGTGTGTGTGCCCTGTGATGGGTTGGCACTCCGTCCAGGGTGTATCCTGCCTCGATGCCCGATGACGCCTGAGATAGGCACAGGCTCCCCGTGACCCGAGAAGTTCGGATAAGCGGTAGGAAATAAATGAATGAATGAATGAATGAATATTGAGGAATTCTGTAGAACAGAATCCAAAGATCCTATACAAAAGACTCGGACTCGTGTTCTGCTTCGATCAAATGTTTGCTGTTCCACTTTCCCAAAGTCACTGATCCACATGTTTTATCCCACTGAAGCTAAACACACGATGAGGTGTCACATTCCACATCTATTCATGGTGATTATTCTGTCATGGAATGCCGGAGTTCACAACTGTGTGGTCTGGGTTGGATTTTGGAGTTTCTGGAGTTTATCGAGTCTTCATGGAACAGTTAACAAACAGGATTTAGTCATGTGACCTACGTAAGACACGCCCTCAAATTCAGTGCAATGGAAGTGTATTAAAATATGACAAGCGTGTGCAGAAAGCTGACAGGACACGTGATACCACGAGGATCCGTCCGAACGCCATGTGGAAATCTAATCAGGAAACTAATCCTGTCTGAATAGCTCTGAAAGTCCCTGCGATACTCTGGAAATATTTACATGACCCACCGTCACGTGTAAAACTAATCCGGTCGGAACTAAAGCTTTGTTCCAACAAATGTTCCACAAAATTTCTATCCAGTAAACAGCAAGAAAAAAAAATTATTGTTTAAAATCAACAACAAACAGTCAACAATCAACTGATCAGATCTTATCAGACCTCCGTCCTCCTGCATGACCTTCTTCCTGACCTTTGACCACACACCCAGTGGCTCTCTCATACATGACACGGAGCATTTTCTGTAGATCTGGAGCCGAGATCGAGGGCCACCCCTATCGTCTCTCCTGTAAAAATCACACAAGATAACATCGGACGTGTTTAGATGTGTGTAAAGTCGAGCTGTAAGACGTGAGCGTGGCCTTCTGAGAGAGTGACGCGGGCGACGGCGTCGTTTCACGGGATTCCGCCGGTGGTTCATCTGTACCTTAGACCTATTACACCATCTTTAATACAGGCTCAGAGAGCGAGAAGAAAGAAAGGAAAACGGAAAGAAAGAAAGGGTCATTTTTGTCTTTTCTTTCTCTTGTGCCACGCTGCACAGTAGTGGCTGTAATCTCGGTGAAACACACTTGCGGAAATAAACACAGTGTTTGCGCGGCCCGGAGCCTGCAGCGAGGCGAGGCGAGCCTTTTATCTGCGCCGCTGTGGGGAGCGTATTTTTAGAGAACCGCGGTTTCTGTCACCGTACCAAACGAGCTAAAAGAGGGAGAGAAGGGCAGATTTCATGAAACCAGCAGCTACATAACCAGGGCTGTTATTTCCTCTGCTTTGAGAGAAGAGAAAGAAAAAAAAACCTGGTGCAATGTTATTTTCTGATGCAGGCGAATTTTCACCCCTGCATTATGTCTGCTGAAAGCATCACTCACACTGCAGTTTGGGTTTATTTAACATTTTGTGTCTCTGTGTGGTGAGAAGCTGCTGCTTTCAGCGTGACAGAGGAGAAAAATGTGCAAGTTAAGCGTTTCTATGAACCACGAAGAGCTCGCTGTGGCTCTGCCTCTGCCTGCACTGTCAAGGTCACCCTGTGATAATCTCCAGTAAAACTTTCTGCACAGCCCAGTGATCGGCCATCTTACAGATTACAGACCCTGTCGTATAAAGTGTCATCATTCGGCCGACGCTGTGCGGCCTCTGTGGAGCTGAAACACCGAGGTTCCCCTGAGAACCCAGCAGAAAACCGAGTGAAATAATCAGGTTACTGCAGGATCTCGTTTTTTTTTTTTTTACTGCTTCTACAAACTTCAGGACACTGCTTACTTTACCACACGTACTGCATACACAACAGGACCCTTCATTATCCAAGGAACCGTTAAAGAACTCCTTATTAAAAGCTAAATCGTTCTTAATTATTAAATGAATTGTTAAAGAACCCTTAAAGAACCTTCATTTAGAAGCTGAGACCTTTAATTATGGTCACTTGTCTGGGAGTTAAGAACCCTTAGTTAACCCAT
>NC_062518.1:637097-649597 GCF_022655615.1 Tachysurus fulvidraco
CACACTCACACACTACGGACAATTTTCCAGAGATGCCAATCAACCTACCATGCATGTCTTTGGACCGGGGGAGGAAACCGGAGTACCCGGAGGAAACCCCCGAGGCACGGGGAGAACATGCAAACTCCACACACACAAGGCAGAGGTGGGAATCGAACCCCCGACCCTGGAGGTGTGAGGTGAACATGCTATCCACTAAGCCACCATGCCCCCCCATCATCATCATCATCATCATCATCATCAATCAGTCAAATGATTCATTTGTTTCATTACTTTGAGTGTGTTATATAACCAGGCAGCAGCCTGTTTGACCTTTGACCGTTGTTCTGGTGATCTAATTGGTCCAGCAATCATTTCAGCTTATTAGCATATTTCTGTATTCTGGGAGGAAGTGCCAGAGAGACCTCGAGAACACAACCGGAGTCTGTGTGTTGTTGGAGAGAGAAAAACACAAAGACATTAAAATAAAAAATGGAGCATCACAAGATTTCAAGTATGAAAAAAAAAACTTCAATGATCTTCTGATACATTTGTGAATTTCTCAACACACGAGTGTTGGGGGTGGGGGGGTGGGGGGGCATGGTGGGAGAGACAGCATCAGATCCGAGCGCAGAGAAACCGAGACAGCCGCAAACCTCCTGGGATCTGAGCGACGTTAGAGATCCTCGCTCCATCTTGTGAAACGTGTGAGTAATACATCACGGTGTTTAGCAGGAGGGCGAAGAAGCGTCTGTTTCTTACGGCTCGGGGGGTTAAAGAGCTTCAGCGTGACAGGAATCGGAGCTGACTGACTTTACACGCCACTGACGTTCATTCTGCTGAGAACCTGTTGAGTCTCTGTTCCACAGGTGTCTCTGTCAGGAGCACGTTCGAGGGACACGTCGTCTCTGCCGAGTGACGGAAAACCTGCTGTAGGTTTCAGACGGAGAAATCGTCCTGTCTGCTCGACAGCCTCGTCTTTTATCTCACGGAGGTTGTGTGTTGACACGTTTCGTTCTGATGTCCTTCCCCTGAACATGCTCTCCATCACGTTTGTGTATTTTAGATGGACTTCCTGTTGCTTAGTTGAGTGTTTCTCTGTGTGTGTGTGTGCGTGTGTGTGTGTGTGTGTGTGTTACTGCGTGTGTAACTCTGTACTGTTCAAACGTTACACGCCTGAGACAGACGCATGTGTAAATCGTTTCTAATGCAATCAGGAGAAAACCTCAGCTTCACGTCAGCTAACTCTCTCTTTCTTACTTTACATCTGTCTGAATCGTCACAAAACATTTTATTTCCTGCCTCTTCATTCATTCATCCATTCATCTTCTACCGCTTATCCAAACTTCTCGGGTCACGGGGAGCCTGTGCCTATCTCAGGCGTCATCGGGCATCGAGGCAGGATACACCCTGGACGGAGTGCCAACCCATCACAGGGCACACACACACTCTCATTCACTCACACACACACACACACACACACACACACTCACACACTACGGACAATTTTCCAGAGATGCCAATCAACCTACCATGCATGTCTTTGGACCGGGGGAGGAAACCGGAGTACCCGGAGGAAACCCCCGAGGCACGGGGAAAACACGCAAACTCCACACACACAAGGCGGAGGTGGGAATCGAACCCCCGACCCTGAAGGTGTGAGGAGAACATGCTAACCACTAAGCCACCGTCCTGTGTGTCCTCACTGAAGCTGTCACCAAGAAAGTAAAGAAAACTTTTTTACACCTTAAAGTTCCATCTCTGAGTCCAGACTGAAACCTCTATTAATCTTCTCTAAAGTTGAAGTACATGCTTTATTTTGCAGGTTAAAATGCAAATATTTATTTTAAAAAATTAGCACATTAGCACCTATAAAAGAAAGATATAAATGTTTATGCCGCTACTGATGATGATTTCAATCTCATGAATCAAACAGTGAATCTCATGAATCAGTTACAGTGAATCTCATGAATCAGTTACAGTGAATCTCATGAATCAGTTACAGTGAATCTCATGAATCGGTGACAGTTAATCTCATGAATCAAACATTGAATCACATGAATCAGTTACGGTGAATCTAATGAATCAGTTACAGTGAATCTCATGAATCAGTTACAGTGAATCTCATGAATCAGTTACAGTGAATCTCATGAATCAGTTACAGTGAATCTCATGAATCAGTTACAGTGAATCTCATGAATCGGTGACAGTTAATCTCATGAATCAAACATTGAATCACATGAATCAGTTACGGTGAATCTCATGAATCAGTTACAGTGAATCTCATGAATCAGTTACAGTGAATCTCATGAATCAGTTACAGTGAATCTCATGAATCGGTGACAGTTAATCTCATGAATCAAACAGTGAATCACATGAATCAGTTACGGTGAATCTCATGAATCAGTTACAGTGAATCTCATGAATCAGTTACAGTGAATCTCATGAATCAAACAGTGAATCACATGAATCGGTGACAGTTAATCTCATGAATCAAACAGTGAATCACATGAATCAGTTACGGTGAATCTCATGAATCAGTTACAGTGAATCTCATGAATCAGTTACAGTGAATCTCATGAATCAGTTACAGTGAATCTCATGAATCAAACAGTGAATCACATGAATCGGTGACAGTTAATCTCATGAATCAAACAGTGAATCACATGAATCAGTGACAGTTAATCGGTTAGTAAATCAGGTCCTGATAGAGTTTTAAGCTGATGGTGATTTTTAGTGTGTGACCTAATGAACTGCTATTGATGTATCTGCTGATAGAGATCAATTCCAAAGCTCTTCTGTAAGTCACTCCAGCTGAGGGAGTCTGCCAAATTCTGTCAGATAGTGAATGTTGTGTGTGAATCATTTGTGAATTGTATAGTGAATCATGTGTATATCAGTGAATCAAATAGAAAATCAAAGTTGAATCAAATAGTGAACCATGTTTTAAACAGAAAGAGAATCATTTGCGATTTGACCCGAAGGTCACGTGGGAATCGAATTGTGAAACAGAGAGTAACTGAACTGCAAAATAAATTCTGTGTAGAAATGTTTGGTTTTTCAGTCATAAAAGCCTGCTGTCATGATGTAGAGCTAGTCACGCTAAATCTGGAGATCAAATCATCAGGTTTGTAATTATTCACTGAACAAATTTTACACAAAACAAAGAAAAACAAGACGATTAAATAGAAGAACCTAGTGGACTACAAAGAGCAAGAAGTAGGAGACAAAGGAGGAACTAACAGACTATAAAAATAGAGAGATGGAGGAAGTAGAATTTTCCACGAGGCTATAAATGATGACGTGAAAGACGCTGCAGTTTGAACACAACACCGGTTGTCAAGGACACAAGGAGTGTCACGTAGCATGGAACACAATTACATACATACAAGAAAAGCTAGTTTAGGTTAAAGCTAGTTAGCTAGCTATCGATGGATATGTGCTAATATATTGGGTTGCGTTGGCTAATGTTGCTTTTCTTGTTCTAGTTGTGTTTTAAATGAAGTTTGGTAAACTGCAATCAGAATTATCGTGCATGCTGAATTGTGTTAATGTTCACCTCAATAAAAAATATTTTACATATTAAAAAAATAAAAAATAATCAGCCTATTAGATATTAATTCATTAAATAACTATCGGCCAATGCTGGATTTGTCTTGAACCTACCATTGTTTTTTTCCTTCATGAGTTTTCTCTTTAGTGTCAGGATAAACTTTAAGAGAAATTATTTCTTCTTCTTCTTCTTCTTCTTCTTCTTCTTCTTCTTCTTCTTCTTCTTCTTCTAAACTCTGTCCAGCAGGAACAGGTAGTGCGTTTACGCGCAGCAGCAGACGCAGGCTTGCAGGAGGTGTTTGTGATGTAAAGGATGAGTAGATAGATGAGATGTGGTGAGATAGAAAGGTGCGAGAGCAGAAGGACAGGAGCCGTGAGAGAGGAGCATCCGTGTCAGGGCTTTCTTTTCACCAGCACTAAAAAAGCAGACAAGGAAAAACTGTGATGTGTTTGGTGACAGGCTGTAAAAAGCTTTCAGGATGGAAAAGAAAGAACGTCATCACTCTGTCTCGGAGGAACCGCTTTCACTTCAGTGCGCTGAGAAAACTGAGAAAACATCCAGGATGCAGACGATAAACAACAGGATCTATCAAGACAGAAGTCCCATTAGGGACGGAGTGATGGCAACTCAAAGACACATGACTGTCTATTCTATTGTACCTCAAATCACATGCTTGTAGCATAACACCAATAGTGATGTCCTAGAAACTTTCTTTGAAGGGGTGGAGCCATCAGATTACGTCACATGGTTAAGATTTTAGATTACGATCTCTGATTAGATGTATTTAATTTGATTAGAAAATGTATTGTGCTTTGAGAGTTAAAAAATAAACATATTTTTACACATATACGTTATATTCTATATATCAAGAGCGATGCTGAACCTTCAGGAACCATCAGGAACAATGCTGAACCTTCAGGAACCATCAGGAACAATGCAAAACCTTCAGGAAACATCAGGAACAATGTTGAAGCTTCAGGAACCATCAGGAACAATGCTGAAGCTTCAGGAACCATCAGGAACAATGCAAAACCTTCAGGAAACATCAGGAACAATGTTGAAGCTTCAGGAACCATCAGGAACAATGCTGAACCTTCAGGAACCATCAGGAACAATGCAAAACCTTCAGGAAACATCATGTTGTATTACATGACCACTACAGACCACCAGAAGTGCAGTAGCTACCAGTACATTTACATTTACAGCATCTGGCAGATGCCCCAGAGCGACGTACAGAAGTGCTTAAGTCTCTATCATTAGATACATTAATGCTGGTTCACTAGGTCATACCGAAGATACCATGAGTTTAAACATTGTTCAAGTTTTTTTTTTTTCCTATAAACATATATGCAACAAACAAGGAAGGAAGTGCTAGTTGAAGTGTTTCATGAATAAGTAGGTCTTCAACCGTCATTTGAAAATAGCCAGTGACTCAGCTGTCTGGACCTCTAGGGGAAGTTCATTCCACCTCCTCGGTGCCAGAACAGAGAAGAGACTTGTAGTATACTTACCGAGATGGTGGGACCAGTGGGGCAGTGCTGTAGATCTGAGGGTGTGAGGTGCAGTGTGAGGAGTGATGAGCTGGTCCATTTTTGGCTTTGTAGGCTTTGTAGTGTTTTGTATCTGATGAGCAAAGCTACCGGAAGCCAGTTGAGGAACACAGCAGCGGGATGCTGCGAGAACTTTGGCAGGTTTAAAACAAGCCGTGCAGCTGCATTTTGGATCATTTGTAGAGGACAGATTGCGTTCATATGTAGACCTGCCAGCTGTGTGTTACAGTAATCCAGTCTAGAAATGACAAGAGACTGAACAAGTACCTGAGCAGTCTGTGTGGGGAAAATGGCCGAATCCTTCTAATGTTGTAGAGAAGAAACCGACATGAGCGAGTCACATTAGGGACATGAGAGGAAAAGGACAGTTGATTGTCCATGGTTACCCCAAGGGTGTGAGCTGTGGCTGAAGGGGAGATCAGATCGTTGTGCAAAGACCCAGCAAGATCGTGACCTGGGGATGAATCACCTGATGATCAGCAGTTCAGTTTTGCTAGGATTGAGCTTTAACTGATGAGCAGTCATCCATGATGAAATTTCTGCCAGACATGCTGAGATCCGATCAGAAGCTGTGGCATCTGAGGGTGGGAAAGAGAAGATAAGTTGTGTATCATCAGCATAGCAGTGGTAAGAGAACCCATGTGAGGAAATAACTTCCCCAAGAGAGTGAGTATACAGGGAGAAAAGAAGAGGACCGAGTACTGAGCCCTGTGGGACACCAGTGGAGAGTCTGCGTGGAGCAGATGTCACTCCCCTCCATGTTACCTGATATGAGCGTCCTTCCAGGTAGGAAGCGAACCATTCCCAAGCTGATCCACAAATCCCAAGACTCCTGAGGGTGGATAAGAGAGTCTTGTGGTTGACCGTATCGAACGGTGCTGAAAGGTCAAGGAGGATGAGGACGGATGACAGTTTGGCTGATGTAGCAGTATGTAGCTTCTCAGAGACATCCAAAAGTACATTGTCTGTGGAATGAGCTGCTTTACAGCCAGACTGTTGGGATCTTGGAGGATGTTCTGTGAGAGAGAGACAGACAGTTGATTATAGACAATGCCGTAGGATTTTGACAAGGCGGTAGGATTGCAACACTGAAGGAGTCGTAAAATCTCTTCTGCTGCTACAGTTGAGAAAAGCGACAGTGAAGGAGTGGGGAATCCAGACTGTGAGATACAAGTGCTGTCGGGGCTGAAGTGAAGGTCCTGCAGATTTCCTCAATCTTCTCATGGTAGAAAGAAGCACCTACAGTCTTCTGCAGTCAGGGAGGATGAAGCAGGCGGACCTTGGGGGGGGGGTTGAGTAGAGAAAAGATGATGTTTTGGAGCTTCCGATGGTCTTGTGCCGAATCATCAAGCTTTTCCTTGTAGAAGGAAGTTTTGGCAGAAGTCACAATTGAGGAGAACTTGTCCAGGAATGTATGGAAAGAATCAAGGCCTGCATCAAGTTGTAGCCAGAAACCAATAGAAATGTTTTCAATTTATTTCAGCATCATGTTGAACTCCTGACTGATGTTCATGTGAGAATGATAAGGACTTGTATAATCTCTCTCTCTCTCTCTCTCTCTCTCTCTCTCTCTCTCTCTCTCTCTCTCTCTCTGTGTGTGTGTGTGTGTGTGTGTGTGTGTGTGTGTGTGTGTGTGTGTATTGCTAATCTGATGGCTGTTGATCTTGTTTGTGACCATCATGGGAGAAGCAGACGGCATAAACGAAGCAGACGAGCTCATCTGATGTGGAGAGAACAGAAGTCATGATACACAATAACACTCAAAGTGGTGAGACCCTCATCTCACTCCTGTTAAATTATTACTCATCACATCCAGATCTCGTCTCATACATCACGTGTTTACTCGTGGGGAAAAATCATAACAATTGCAGAAACACAGAGGGAGAAATAAGATATGAATTATGAATACGCTCGACTCGTACACGGCTACAGGACACGGTGAAGCAGCGAAGGCCTTCGATGCTCTTTAAACTCTCCTGGTGTTTGAGGTCAAGTGCTTCTGAATTCAGATATTAAATTCTGAAGAGCTTCTCGTCCTGCTCCGATCGTGTGAAAGCGATTCGTGCGTCTTCACGTCGGCCTTTAGGTTATTTATTCTAATAGTGTTGTAGCAGCGTGACGCTGTCGCACTAACGGCACACGTCCTGCTGATTCACCACACACTCACAAGCTAACAGGATTTCCAGCCGGTTTACAGATCTGATAAATGACCTGGGGACAGGACGTGATGGGAGACGTGTGTGTGTGTGTGTGTGTGTGTGTGTGTGTGTGTGTGTGTGTGTGTGTGTGTGTGTGAGAGAGAGAGACTAAATATGAGCTCTCTGGGGGTCAGTGGAGGATCTATCCATGGTGTTACACGTGACCTGTCTAGACTTCACGTGTGATACGTGAGTGAGTGTGTAATCATATGTGAAGAACATCTGAAGCCGTATCTCATCACGTTCTGCCTCAGTTCTACCGAACTCCATGTGGAAATAAACATGCAGCATGTGTTAAATAATTAAATGTAAAAAAATAATCATTTCATTAAGAAGTTCAGGTGAGAATCAAAAAGAAAATAAATCTACTGAATGAGGAAAAAAAATGAATCCTGTGAATTAACTGAGATGTGAAAGTAATCCTTTGGGTTCTCTCTAAGGTTCCCCACGTGTACATGAGGAATAAAAGTGAAGTCGGTGTGATGGCTGTCGCTGTTTATTTACTCTGAGCCTTTTTTTCGACGTGCCTTCTGTCTCCTGCGAGTGACGAGTTCGCAGGTTTCCGAGGGAAAAATTCTTCTACTGCTTCTACTTTTATCACACACACTTCAGCGGCATTGACACGACTCATTCTGACAAGTACGAGTCCTCTGGTGCATCTGAATCACTTCAGCGTACTCTTGTGTGTGTGTGTGTGTGTGTGTGTGTGTGTGTGTGTGTGTGTGTAGGACTGGGTTACAGGTACACTAAGGTAGAAGCTAAGCAATGCTGAGGAACACTGAGGAACTATGAGGAACAATGAGGAACTGAGGAACACTGAGGAACAATGAGGAACACTGAGGAACAATGAGGAACTGAGGAACACTGAGGAACACTGAGGACCAATGAGGAACACTGAGGACCAATGAGGAACACTGAGGATCAATGAGGAACACTGAGGACCAATGAGGAACACTGAGGAACTGAGGAACAATGTGGATCAATGAGGAACACTAAAGAACACTGAGGAACAATGAGGAACACTGAGGAACTGAGGAACACTGAGGAACAATGAGGAACACTGAGGCAGTGTGTTAGATGGTGTGTAGCACAGAAAGACCCAACCTGCTGAAGGCTAAATGGAGTAAAAGCATTTCTTAACACTAAAGTTCAGAGTGTAGAAATAATGCTAAGTGAGAATGAAGGGCGATATGGAGCAACATAGCAGACTGAAGTAGAGAGAAATCATCTTCATGGCAGGAGAGTACCAGGAGAGTAGCTCTATTGATCAACAACAAACATCAGCTAAAACATGACTGAATATTTATTCAGTTGTTGATCAGGAATTAGCGAGATGCTAACAGACAGCGCTGTTGTTCCTGCTACTGCACTAATAAAACATTATTAGATATTCACCAGAGCCTAAAAAAGTGAACCATGATGTTCCACAGGGTTCCCATCAGGTCCCATGTTCTTCTCCGTGGTGTTCTTCAGCTTCACCAGAACTCCTTGCTTGAGTGTTTGATATTTAATAAATCTCACAGAGGTGTACATGACTTCTTGGCTGGAGGAGAATGGAATAAAACCTAAAACCACGACTGCATCCTAATTATTTGAGCGAGTTGGTTGTTGCAGTGACGAGATGTGAATGGTGATGGTTCCCACGGCGCTGTGTGCTGGACTCTGCTGCATTGATCACACTGCAGCTCTTGAATATTGAATCGGGTCCTGATCCTCTTCAGCAGATGTGTGTCCAGCTCTCAGCCTGGCTTCGGCCTCCAGCACGGCTGAATAATTTAAACCTTTTAACACAGTCAAGGATTTGAGAATCAGCAGCTCCACAGAATCACAGGATGATCTGCGTTTCACAGCAAGAGAACGCTAACACTAACGCTAACACTAATGTTAACACTAATACTAATGCTAACACTAACGCTAACACTAATGTTAACACTAATACTAATGCTAACACTAATGCTAACACTAATGTTAACACTAATACTAATGCTAACACTAACACAAACACTAACACTAATGTTAACACTAACACTAATGCTAACACTAACGCTAACACTAATGTTAACACTAATACTAATGCTAACACCAACACAAATGCTAACGCTAACACTAATGTTAACACTACCTTTAACAATAACACTAACACTAATGCTAACACTAAATTTTAACACTAACACAAATACTAATGCTAATGCTAACACTACCTTTAACAATAACACTAACGCTAACACTAACACTAATGCTAACACTAACACAAATACTAATGCTAATGCTAACACTAAGTTAACACTACCTTTAACAATAACACTAACGCTAACACTAACTTTAATACTAATACTAACACTAACAATAACACTAACACTAATGCTAACACTAAATTTTAACACTAACGCTAACACAAATACTAATGCTAATGCTAACACTACCTTTAACAATAACACTAATGCTAACACTAATGCTAACACTAACACAAATACTAATGCTAATGCTAACACTACCTTTAACGCTAACACTAAATTTTAACACTAACGCTAACACTAACACAAATACTAATGCTAACACTAATGCTAACACTAGCTTTAACGCTAACACTAACACAAATAATAATGCTGTTGCTAACAGTAATGCTAAAGCTATACACTAACGCTGTTCCTAAATACCCTCCTATCATTTGTGGGCAAATTCAGAGTTCAGTGTTCAGAGAGGATTTAATACTGAAATGCTTCACATCATTATTCTCTCCTTTCACACGGAACTACTGACTTACCGCTATTCAGTAGTTATGCATACGCAGGGGCGGAGTTTGTCTAAAAGGGGGCGGATCTGAGCTACGCTAGATTCAGATCTCGAGCTTTAGCATGTTTCTTGTGTGATATCATCTGGAGGAGCATCGTGAAGTCCAGTGCCGCCGATTATTAACATTTAAAGTAACTACAATATGTCACGCCGTGAAGTGTGTTTTGTCTGATAACTTATACACACACACACACACACACACACACACACACACACACACACACACACACACACATACACACACACACGCTGTGGAACATCATTTAATGACATAAATAATAAAACATTTCATAAATCAATAATATCATCTCATTAAAGTTCACGTCTATGAAGAACATCAGAGGGTTTTATTACGTCATACAGGAGCGATGCCTCGGGCCGCGTGCGTGTGTGTGTGTGTGTGTGTGTGTGTGTGTGTGTGTGTGTGTGTGTGTGTGTGTGTGTGTTTAAAGGCGGTGTGTTGGACACCTGAGACTTGATGGATGCTTGTTATCATGAGCGTTTGTGTGAGGAACTTTAGATGTTCTACGTTCTGGACTTTATATCTGCGACTTCCTGATCAGCAACTTTCCTTACAGTTCCTCCTGAAACGTCGCTCTCTTCTCTCAAAGCTCTTTTTTTTCTTTTCTTCTTTATGAAACTGGCTCTCTGATCTGGTGACATGTAAACTCCATCACACGTTCTTGCTCCAGAGACCCATCAGCTGCCGCCGAATACGTTTCCATCCTCCACAAGGGACTCTGCTATTATACGTGTTCCTGACAGAGCCATTTTTTCCCTCCGCAGCCCCTGCAGCAGGGATCAAATGGAGACGAGTCTCTCTATAGAAAGTAAAGAAAATACAAAGAACTGAGATGAATAGATGTGTTGAGACAGAAGCCAACAGAGTGACAGATATTTAACATCCTTCATTTTACATCTGGCCTCGTCTCACTTTGACTGTGGAAGGGAATTACGGCGAGCCCGAAAGGTCAAACCTTACCAGACTGTAACAGAACACTAATCATCTCGGCCGGCCCATTTTCCGTCCTGACATTCGCTCATTTGTTACGAGCCGTCTGGCAGCTTCAAAGCGCTCCGAGAAGCCACGGGCGGCGTTCACTTTCTCTTAGCCGCTAAACAAGAGTGGAAGGGCTGGAGGATGGAGGTGGAGGGGGCTGTGGGGAGGGGGTAGGTGGTGAAGGGGGAAAAGAGGGGTGGAAGTTGGAAAGGACTGCGGTGCTTCATCACCGACATTGTCGCTCAAGCTGGAAAGAAGGACACACAGTATGTAAAATTTATTTGTTCTGGCTTGTAAACGTGACGCGGATGTCTCCAATCTCGCTCGTCGTCCTTCACGGCGCCTCCGACACGCGCCGACCTTCGTAAATTAAACGGGTTTCAGATCTTCTTTAAGACAAAAAGTGTGATGAAACTCAGGAACTGTTCGAGTTAAACAGAAAACGGCAAAAAAAACAAAAACAAAATGAGCTGTGAAGTTCATCTAGTTTTTCTAACAAGTAAAGGTATAGAATAGGATAAATCTCTGTCTCTGGCCACGCCCGCTTCTGTAGTGATGTCACACGCTCGCTTCTGTAGTGATGTCACACGCCTACTTCTGTAGTGATGTCACACGCCGCTTCTGTAGTGATGTCACACGCCCGCTTCTGTAGTGATGTCACACGCCCGCTTCTGTAGTGATGTCACACGCCCGCTTCTGTAGTGATGTCACACGCCCGCTTCTGTAGTGATGTCACACGCCCGCTTCTGTAGTGATGTCACACGCCCGCTTCTGTAGTGATGTCACACGCCCGCTTCTGTAGTGATGTCACACGCCTACTTCTGTAGTGATGTCACACGCCCGCTTCTGTAGTGATGTCACACGCCTACTTCTGTAGTGATGTCACACGCCCGCTTCTGTAGTGATGTCACACGCCTACTTCTGTAGTGATGTCACACGCCCGCTTCTGTAGTGATGTCACACGCCTACTTCTGTAGTGATGTCACACGCCCGCTTCTGTAGTGATGTCACACGCCTACTTCTGTAGTGATGTCACACGCCCGCTTCTGTAGTGATGTCACACGCCTACTTCTGTAGTGATGTCACACGCCCGCTTCTGTAGTGATGTCACACGCCCACTTCTGTAGTGATGTCACACGCCCGCTTCTGTAGTGATGTCACACGCCTACTTCTGTAGTGATGTCACACGCCCGCTTCTGTAGTGATGTCACATAGACGTCTTGATGTGGTGTCTTTCTCTCATTTAGAAACACGAACAAAAACGTCTCGGCTGCCATCTTCGACTCCACCCCTTAGGCCCCGCCTCTTAACGTGAACACTTCTGACACGAGGAGGATATTCTCTAAAGTTCTGAATCCTCAAGTGACAACCGATTGATGGTGATATTTGGATTATTTATGTCACATTTTTGTGATTTCTCGTTAAAT
>NC_062518.1:654597-664597 GCF_022655615.1 Tachysurus fulvidraco
CAAACTCCACACACACAAGGCAGAGGTGGGAATCGAACCCCCAACCCTGGAGGTGTGAGGCGAACGTGCTAACCACTAAGCCACCGTGACCCCCCTATTGTGAGGTTTATAAAACAGAAATTGTCATGACAAAGTAGTGTAAACTCTTCTGTCCTGAAGATGTGGAGAACTTCCAGTCCAGCGTCACACTGACTGACCCACAGCACTGACACTGGAGACTCCTTCACCACATCAAACAGTCATCTCTTCTCCCTGAAGACATTGTTCTGCCATTTCTGTGAATGAGCTGTTGCTATAGAATAAGTTATCAGAGTGAGTGTGTTAGTATAAACCTTCATTACTCTCAGAGCTGCTGATGATCAAGATGAATCTAATCTAATCTAATCTAATCTAATCTAATCTAATGTGTGGACGTTATTCAGTTTAACTGCTCTAGATAAAGTAATATTAGCGCTGCCATCTTGCTAGCATGCCCTTGCCTGTCCACTTTGTAGTAAATTGAGTGTGTGTGTGTGTGTGTGTGTGTGTGTGTGTGTGTGTGTGTGTGTGTGTGTGTGATCCTCACACTGACACAGGTATTCTGCAGATCCAGCAAGAAAGAGCTGCAGGCTCTGATCTGGAAAATCTGCAGATGAGCTGAGAGGAAACATGGATTACAGAGTGTGTGTCATGTCATGTGATTAAAACACACACACACACACACACACACACACACACACACACACACACACACACACACACACCTTCCAATGGTGATACAACCTAGTGCTTGGTATGAGTACTAATGCTCAGAAAGGTAAAAAAATTGGCTGAATTAATCTCTACACCCCCCCCCTCCTCATTAGAAATGCAGTAGCCTATGAATATGCATGAATATGTAAATGTGGACACGCCCATGTCCGCCTGCTATAACATATCACTATCGTTACATTATTCCAGTCATTGTGGGTTGATTGTGATTTATTTAACTGTGTTTAAACCTGTCAGATTATTAAATCACCATGACAACCAAACCACAATTTGCATCATCTTTATGCTAATTTAAATAGCATCACCTTTATGCTTTAGCATCACAATTAGCATAAACCACAATTAGCATCACAGGCTATAAAGTTAAGTTCCTGCATAACGTGTCATTATACTTTAAGGTGTTAGTGTGATTATGTGACGTTACGACCTGACTTCACCCCCTCCCCCCAATCCACTGAATACAGTTTAATATGGAAACATTGTAAAGCTGGACAAACGTTAACAAATTTATACCTAAAGATGCAAATTAATAAAATCAGCACAATCACTGAAGTGACGTTTAACGATTAAACATTGGGCTGTGGACTTAATCGAACATGCTCACGGTCTCTAACTGTCTCACACACACACACACACACACACACACACACACACACACACACACACACACACACACAAATAATTAATCCACAATTGATCAAAGCAGTTAGCAGTAACCTACAGTATGAGAGGAGATGCTAATAAGATTCCTCCTCTATCTCATTTGCTTGCACGACCTAGCCAGGAATCACGAGGTGGAAATTAAACACACACACACACACACACACACACACACACACACACACACACACACACACACACACACACCTTTCATTCTGGTAAACACAGTGACGCAGAGACAGGGGTAAACACGCAGTTTGAATGGATTTGAATAGAAGCAGCAGTGACCTCAGACTTGGTGGAGCATACGAGACATTTAAATCAGGACGTTTTCACAAGACTTTAAATCTTATTTCAGCAATAAGGATCTTCATCACCTAACAAACTAAATTCGGTCTATGATCTTTATTACAGATACCGGGTTGCCAGATCATCGGTTTTACATAACGTTGTTTCTGATGTCATGGAACAGGCTGTAGTCTGTCTGGTGTGAATGCAATCAACATTTCCAGGGAAATAAAGTTCCTAACATCTTACACATAAGTTCTTAGGTATCGTAGATGAAAAAAAGGTCTTTTATTCTAGAAAAATCGTGGGTTCCTGTATAAAAGGTTTCTAGCATAGTTCAAATATCTAAGGCTCTTGAAAAAGGCTGTAGTTCATAAAAAATCTTAGGGTTCAAAAAAGTAAACTCATGGGCTTTTAAAAAAAGGTTCTGGTTTCTAATGCCTCTTTTCCACCGGAAAGACCCGGGTGCTGGTTCAGAGCTAGCGCTGGTGCTGGTTCAAAGTCGGTTCCACTGGTGAACCTTCTAAGAACCAGTTTGCCTTTCCACCGGTTAGAGAGCATCACAGAGCCGAGTGTGACATCACTGTATACGTGTCACGTTACACAGCGACGTTAGCGCAGCAGCGACAAACACAAACACGACAACAATGGCGGATGTTACTTTACTGTTAATGCTCATGGCTTTGTGAACCTACATTAACACCCAAACGCGGCGAATAAAACGTGTTCGTGCGGCTCCGTGTAATCTGTATAAACGGAGGTTGTGATCGATAAAGTACTTAACGTTATTTTATCATTAACACAGAAAAAAGTTAGCCTTAGCATGTAGCTACCTACTATCATGTGTGCTGATAATGTATCATATCGCGGTAAAGTAAGTGTATTAAACATTAGTATACTTAAGGTACATTATCACAGGTGCTAACAGTAGCCCAACCCCCAGCCCCGCCCCCAGCTCCTGACGCAACGGTTCTTAAGTCTAGACCAGCAACGTTTTGGTGCTACATAAGAACCACTTTTCCTGGTTCAGAGCCGGTGCTTTGGCGGTCGAAACAGAAAGAACTGGTTCTAAATTAGGCTCCGAACCTGCACTCAAACTGCCTCGGGGGTAAAGGGGACATAAATGAAATTATTTGGTTCCAGAAAAAGGGTTCTAGTATTCGATAAGACATCCGGGGGGGTCGAGAGCCCGAGGTCCTCGTGTCATTTAAACATTTTGAGCTCTTCTGTTAAATTTCATGAAGATCCTGATTTTTTAAAGTTGTCATTAGTTCCTCTAAAATGTTCCATTTTCCATCCTGGAATCATTCAAAAATAAAAAGATCTGCAGAAAATATTTCTTTTTTCTCACGTTCCTGGGTTCCTGAAAACGTTCACAGGATCCTAACTGGGTTTCTGTAAGTAGGTTCCATTAAAATGTTCTACTTAATAAAGAAGTCCCTCTATTTTTATATCTTTATCTCTGAAAAGGTTCCTGGGTTCCAGAACATTCCCAGTCTTCTGTTTTAATGACCACAGTGTTCTGGGTGACCTTTGACCTCCACAGCTGCAGTCGGTGAATTCAGCATGAAGAATAAATGAAGACCGTGAGTAACGAAGTACGAGGTCGAGGCACAGGAAGTGGAATGGTTTTATTTTTGTGTAATTAAAGGATAATTAGCTCGGAGTAATCAGAGGTGAGGTCGTGGTGTGTTGTGAGTCGGAGTCTCGGCCGTCGCTAACGTTCTGCTCGGTGTTTCGGAGCAAACGCGTGACTTTCTCTTGGCGTGGCAGCAGGTTTGAGTGGACGCCAGCTGGCTGTGAGAGCCTCGATACTGACTCGATTACCGCGAGACTCACAGAAGCTTTAAACTTTATATTAAAAACACAAGATTTAAATTTCTCAGAGGACAAAACAGCTGAATTTATTTCTCTTCGAACTTTAATCTGTTTAATTTGTAAACACAAACACAATAAGAATTTTTTTTTTTTAATGTTCTCTATTATGATTTATAAGTATTTGCACCCCCTTTCAAAGCCCACGGCTGTACCGAGCGTCTCTGTGTTCTGTAGTGTTACGGTTTCCCTTCGGTGGAACTACAGTACAAACCCTGTTCCATCATGTCAATGTCCCTGTACACAAAGCCCCCGAGCTCCATGACGACATGGTGTGGAGGTGAAGGTGTGAGGATGCTCAGCTCATTGTACACAAAACCACACAGACACAATCCAACATCTAGTGAACAGAAGACATTTCTATGTCATTGAACAGACTAATAATTAGTTTATATGATTATGTACAACTTAGTAATTAAGAGTTAAGAGCCTTGCTCGGCGGTGGCGGCTTGGTGGACCACAGGAACACCGCCGCTGTTATATTCGACCTTGACCCTGTTTCCAACAATGGAGTAAAATCAAATCAGATCTGGTTACGATCATAATTCTATATAAATCCTACAAACACTCCATCAGTCACTCTGGAGCCATCACTGAACTGCGCTGAATTTATCTATCTATCTATCTATCTATCTATCTATCTATCTATCTATCTATCTATCTATCTATCTATCTATCTATCTATCTATCTATCTATCTATCTATCTATCTATCTATCTATCTATCTGTCTGTCTGTCTGTCTGTCTGTCTGTCTGTCTGTCTGTTTGTTTATTTATTTATGTTATTAAGATATTATTATTATTATGCACTATTATGGTTGTTAGTATTATAAAGTGTTATTAATATGTTTATTAATTAAAAAAAAAGTTTAAGATTTTATTTCATTTGTATTTTATCTTTATATTTAAAGTCCTGTGTAGTTTGTTTATATTCTTTCTTTGCTCTGATTGGTCGATCTACTGGATTCATCTTTATACTACTTCAAGCGTGTGTGTGTGTGTGTGTGTGTGTGTGTGTGTGTGTGTGTGTGTGTGTGTGGTGTGTGTGATGGATGTGGAGTTCACTGGAGGTCTGTGTGTTAACCAGCAGGGGGGAGACAGAACAGAGAAGATGGAGAGAATGGATTGGAGGGAGAGAAGGAGGGAGGAGGGGGTTTGATCTGCGAGTGGAGTGATGGATGGAGCGGAGTGACGGCGTGATGTGATGACCTCACACGACTCGGCCTCCTCGTCCCCCCGCTGGGAAAGAGGGAACCTCTGTCAAAACGCAGAAGGGATGAGTGACAGCGTGGGGTCAGGAGCTCAACTTTTACGTGACGTGGAGAGAAGTGAAGTTCAAAAGAGAGAAGATCTTTAAGCTAATGTGAAGATACGAGGAGGTGTGAGGTGACGGCCGAGAGCTCAAGAGATCCGATTTAATTTCTGCAGTTAATAATCGCTATAGAAGCTTCCTGAAGGACGTCCAGTAAATACTTGAGTAAATACTAAGTAACTACGATATTCATCAGCCAATCAGAGGAGAGAATACAGCCTCCGGTTTATTTTACATTCCTTTTGTTTTAGAAATATTAGAAAATCAATTTATTCTGGTTTAAAAAAAATAACAACACTTTACTGATATAGTAATAACAGTGCTGAGAAGGTCTGGTCTTGGACCTGGAGTTGGGACCTTGAGGGATGTATTTAAGTTAAATTAATTGAATTTATTTATTTTATTTTATTTCATTTAATTGTATTTAAGTTAATTAATTCCTCAACATGCAAATATCGATAATGCTTATATTTATCTGCCTTCGATCAGGAGTCATAACTCATAACTCTAATTAATGATATACTCTATAAACATGTAGGAGTTTTAATCAAGTGTTTGCTTTTAAATGTTCCTGGAGTTTTTACTGAACTGGGGAAAACTGCATTTTCCTATTTTGGACCTTTGGCATGGAATAATTTGCAAAAAGATTTAAAATGAGAGAAATCGGTGTCTATCTGTGAATTTAAAGGCATCATGAAGAAAGTGGTAATGAATGCATGTGATTGTTTTTGTTGAGAGGATCCTATGTTTTAATATTTCAAACTGTATGGCTGCTAGCTGCTGTCTTATAAAAGAGATTTTAATCTCAATGAGACTTCCTGGAAAAATAAAGGTAAATAATAATCAGCATGCAGACAAGTTCACGTGTTAAATATAACTCTGACTTTTCACACACTTCGGTTAGCTGCAAAGCTTGTCGATGATGAAAGGTGATCATGGAGGCTTCCATGTTTTTAGCTTTGAAGCTTGAATGCACCGAGATGAAATTGGTATAATTTCTCTGCTCTCACTTTTCACCTCAGAGTTAAACTGAATGCAGCTTTATCCCACTTTATTCAAGGCCATGTGGTCTGAAGTCATGCTGAACATCAGGATAAACTCTCTCTCTCTCTCTCTCTCTCTCTCTCTCTCTCTCTCTCTCTCTCTCTCTCTCAGATTAAACATCCTGTATACGCTCTTCTGCCTGTCCGAACCCAAGCCGTGTGTTCGCTCGTCCGATCTGTTCTGTATTCTCTGGTGGCAGCTCCTAAATTTGAATGTGAGATAGAAGCGTTGGCCGGACAGTTGGTTGATAAGGACACGGCGATGGATGGGGAAGCGTTGGCAGGGACGCTGGCCGTAATTGAATGAGCACTAATGGAAAGGAAACAGGCTGCTGAGCTGAAATGGGAAGCTGTGCAGCTCCGAGGCCGTGTGCTGGAGCTCCTGCGGTGACACTGATATCCAGTAAATAGGATTGAACACGGCGGGGATTCGTTTTCCTCTTCATGGGGGGGTTTTAGGGAACAGACCCCACCTCGGAGTGATCCCTTTAACCCGGAGACATCTTTAAACAAAACTCGTATCGATGGACGTGTGTGGACCTTTAAATCTGACACCTAGAAGATCTGACAATAGTGTAGCTTCAACTCGGGTTCATATTAACGCTTTTCTTCATATATCATTGTTATCGTTTCTATAGTAACCGTTACTATCACGTAAGTGAGATCACGATCTAACCTGTTTCACCGACATTCCACAACATGAAATGTAACTATAAGTGGATAAAACATATGAGCTGTGATTCGTTTTGTGTGTGTGTGTGTGTGTGTGTGTGTGTGTGTGTGTGTGTGTGTGTGTGTGTGTGTGTGTTGTAAAAGGAATAGAACAGTGGTGAGTTAGAACAGTGTCTTCACATCATCACCACACCATCGAGCTGTTGTAGACTCTTCCTCCCCATCCAGCCTTCAGATCACGTCATTAAGGATAAACTAGTTCCTGTGAGCTGAAAAGGTAAATTTGATTCTGTGCTTTGATGAAATCCAGGCCACAGCCCGAGGCTTTAAAGCAGTGAGGAGTAAATCAACTCACCCTGCCGCTCGTTCAGGAGCTCACTAACGCACTAATGATACTGTCACATACACAGCCGTCTGTTTCGCTGGAGTCCGTAGGCAGGCGAGGACACGGCGGTCACGTTCGGGTCCGAGAGCACCTGACCGAGGTGACCTCATCCGTGCACACGTGAGAAAGGGAAGTGATTTGATTCGAGGAAGTGATTCGACTCGATCGGAATAAAAAAGCGATTCAGTTCAACTGCAAAAAGAAAAAAAAAAAAGAATTCGATTCAAACGCAGTGAGAAAGCGAGTCGACTCGATCGTGGTGTGAGAATGATTTAATCACAGGGAGAAAACAATTCAGTCGAAACGCAGTGAGAAAATGATTTAAATCAGTCGTGATGTGAAAGAGATCGGATTTAAACGCAGCGAGTTCATGATTGTCCTTCAACGCAGAAAACGATCAGACTCCACTGAAGTAAAACAGTGATTCAAATCAACTGCAGTGAGAAAATGATTCAAATTCATTTCAAATCACAATAATGATCCCCTTCTTATCACTGATGGATTGATTTATGCTAATGTTAAGAAGGTTTTAGCTATGAGAGAAACTTACATTAGCAAAGAAGAAACCTGGCAAAAAAAAATACGGGACAAATAACGACATGATCGTATTGTAAAGAAACCGACTCCGATCTGATACTTGGGAGGTTTTAAAGTCTTAGAAATGAAGTGCACTTTATAGCTAGCAGGTCTGACTAGCGTGGCTAATCTCTGAAATTGTTTCATCATCACAGATAATTTATTTATCTTAATGTGAACATTTCCAGGGTTTAGATCTAATAAAGATGATGATAAAAAATAGATTATTGCTTGTGTAAACTTTTTGACAAAGAAACACTGAAGCTAGTTAACTTGACTGAGCCGAGCGCTCGATTTTACCCTGAACTTGTGAGTAATTTGAGGGAATGGATGCGTTTTCGAATTGTTCTGTTTATCACACTTAGAATTTCATTAGGAGCATGATGTGTGCGATAGCTAGCAATGGCATGCTAACTCTAGATTTTACCTCCTTAAGCTGTGTGTGTGTGTGTGTGTGTGTGTGTGTGTGTGTGTGTGTGTGTGTGTGTGTGTGTGTGAGTGTTGCACTGCATTATTCACAGGAAGCAGGTTGACTCTTTAAAAGCTCTCAGTGTTACTGAGGTGATGCGTCTGAAACATTTGCTCATTATCACGATCGCTCGTCTGTCAGCCAGCTGCATCGACAATTAGCGTTAGCTTCCACAGAACAACGAGCATCAGCAAAAAAAATGTAATTATCACCGCTAATGTTAAGACCTTCCTTACTGTACTTCATTAAATTATTCATAGGTCATCCTCAGAGTCTGTATGTTCTGTTAAGAACGGTGAGTGTGTGTGTGTGTGTGTGTGTGTGTGTGTGTGTGTGTGTGTGTGTGTGTGTGTGAATCCAGATGACATAATCTGTTTCTGAAATAAAGCTTTTGTTTAAAAGCTTTTGCTTTATTTTGTTTAAATTAGCTACCTACTTAGCATGCTAACAGGTTACTTAGATAGTTGTGTACCTGCCTGGGATTTGTTAGCCTAGTGGTTAAGATGTTGGACTACCAATCGGAAGGTTGTGAGGTCGATTCCCATTCCACCAAGCTGCCACTGCTGGGCCCCTGAGCAAGACCCTTAACCCTCAGTTGTGTGAAATGTAAGTGGCTCTGGATAAGGGATTCTGCTGAGTACTGTAAATGTACTAGCATTAGCAATAAATTAAGAGCCATATTCAAGTCTGAACAATAAATAATATATTTAAAATAAAAAAACATTATTTTCATTAATTTATAAATCTCATTAGCATAGTTAGCATGACCATTATTAGCAATATCAGCAAAAAAAACGAGAAAATCCGCTATTTTTAATAATTTAAATTAAAAAATTCACTAGAAACAGTTGACTTTTGCTTTATAAAGATTATTATTTATTATTTAAAATATTTAGAATAAATGTGTATATAATGTTTATATGATGTAAGTTCAGTGGTTCAGAAGTCAATAAGCAGCATCACCTTTAAAATAAAGTTTTAAAAAATATCAAGAAAGAAAATTAATAACATAACAAATAAATAAATAAATAAATAAATAAATAAATAAATAAAGGTTTCTCATGCCTCATTTTTACTTAACATTTAATCAGTAAAAGTAAATTGTGAAAACAAATAAACATCAGAAATGAACAACACCAACGTTTTAGCAAAGCTATTTAGAAAATAAATAAATAAATAGATATATAAATATTCATAAGAATTTTATTTTATTTTATTTAGTTTATTCATATTTAAACAATCAAACAAGCAAACAAATAAATGTAAGAATGATTAAAACTACTGATCTGTTTTGTTGCTGTTTTAATAATGTTATTTAGATCTAGGGGTCAGCAGAGTTACTGTGTTAATAAGGTGGTGGTGATGGAGACGATGCTGGTGTTAATGTGATGTGGATAAACCAGCGACCTGAGGTGGAGTCACTCAGTCACTCAGTAACACTGTGAGCTTTATCATCTTTTTATTTCCATGTGCAGATTGAACCCCAGTATTAATGCAGATGAAAAGCGATAATCATGACTCAGTGAAGTGTGTGACGGCGTAGAAAAGAGAGAGATAAAGAGTTACAGAGAGAGAGAGAGAGAGAGAGAGAGAGAGAGAGAGAGAGAGAAGGCTATTTGTTTGCTTTACAATGGTTGTGGTCTCGCCTGCTGCCTTTGTTTTTACAGCATCGGTGTGATAAGCAGTGTGAACTCTGATTCCTCCTTCAGCAGGGAGGCGTCTCATCCTTGACCGTTATCTGTGGAGAATCTCTGGAAAGAAAATAAAGACTTAGCGCTCGGATGCACTCCTCCGCTCGGTGAGGAGTGAGATCTATCACTCCATTAAGGAGGAGGACAGAGAACTGCCCTGTTTTTTTTTGTTTCACTCGAAATAATCATCCTCTCAGAGGCAGAGCTGATATCGACGTTTACGTTAAAGGATGAAGGCCACACTCATCACTACGGATACCAATCTCATGCAGCTCGCTC
>NC_062518.1:677097-684597 GCF_022655615.1 Tachysurus fulvidraco
GAATAAAGACCAGTAAAGGTTATTTCTTCTCCCTGAGGTGTATTAGAGGTGATTGTGTAATCAGGTATTTCTAAAAAAAACTCAATAATCCCTGTATGTCATCGATCCTCGGCCGTAATATGGCCTCGTCGATGGTTTGATCTGTTCCTCATGTGTTCACGTGTAGATGTCGTGTATGTGGACGTAGACGTCGTCGACGTAGACACAGAACGACGTTTCCTCCTCAGATGTGGAGAAAAATAAAATCTCTGCCTTATTTACGCTCTTTTATATTTTGTTTTGAAAGGATCTTCACATATCTACCAGGATGGACACTATTTTCTGTTTATTACATGGACGCCGCAGTGTTAAAGGTCCGTTGTGGTGTTTTGTGTTTCTGAGATAAACTCCATGTGAGGAACCCAGTTCTGTTTAAGAGCAGCGTCTCACAATGTCCACTAAGACCGAACACTAACCTTATAGACTGTCTGTAGTCGGCTCCAGCGTCACACGTCCTCCGGCGGCTCCGTGGTATTAAACTCTATTAGTATTTAAACACCAGAACACACATTTTTCCTCCTCGACTTGAATAATGGCATCATTTGTTCCTTGGCGTTCATCCACAGAGCTGCTATGTCTCTTTTTTCTTTCTCTTGCTTTAATGATGTGCTATAAGAGGCTGAATAAATGCAGGCCACGGTATCAGACCATGAGATCACCATGGTTTCCATTTCCTGAGAAAATATAAGAGGGAATTGAACAGAGAGCGTACAGTGGAGTCCAGCACTGTGTGTGTGTGTGTGTGTGTGTGTGTGTGTGTGTGTGTGTGTGTGTGTGTGTGTGTGTGTGTGTTATTATTGTGCTTCTTCTTCTTGGGCGATTCTAGTGTCATGGATGCGATGGGACTCATACTGACCTGTACACTGTTTCAAATAATTCATTTACACACACACACACACACACACACACACACACACACACACACACACACACACACACACACACATTATTTTGTAAATGTGAACGAACTAATCATGAATGAAGTCGAACTTATAGATTCTCTATTTAACTTCCACTTAATGCAGCTGCTATTGGATCATTTATATAAACCATTGGCGCATAAATTAAATCTTGGCCCTCTGATTGGTTTACACGATCAGACGATCACGATCGGTCATTCTGTATGAACACTTGCGATCTGTGTTCAGTGAGACGTGCTGTGAGTGTTTCTAATTTTCTAACAAATTAGAAAATCTACAGATATGCAGATAAACTGTAAAGACATGTAGTTTGTATACTGGATGTACACAGTGATGCCTCTGGTGAGTGTTTGTATGTAGCACAGTTAGCATTCACTGCTAATAAAGCTAACATGAAGCCTGGGGTGTAACCATGACCACTGGGTGACATACAACTTTTTTGTTCAGTCTTTTTCAGCTGATTTAAATATCAGAAAACCTTTAAAGTCCATTGTTAGTGTATAAACAGTCTGTAGTGTGTCGTGTGCCGTAGGCTACATTCGGCCGTGGTAACCGGTTAGAATCAGGCTCTACTTTATTACTCCTTATACACGATAATGCAGGTGATTAGGACTCGATCAGGATCGAATATACGTATAAGTCAGCACATATGTCACAGATACAGGTATGTCACAGATATGTCACAGATATGACACAGATATGTCACTGATATGTCACAGATACAGGTATGTCACAGATATGTCACAGATATGTCAGAGATATGTCACAGATATGTCACAGATATGTCACAGATATGTCAGAGATATGTCACAGATATGTCACAGATATGACACAGATATGTCACAGATATGTCACAGATATGACACATATGACACAGATATGACACAGATATGTCACAGATATGACACAGATATGTCACAGATATGACACAGATATGTCACAGATATGACACATATGACACAGATATGTCACAGATATGTCACAGATATGACACATATGACACAGATATGTCACAGATATGTCACAGATATGACACATATGACACAGATATGTCACAGATATGTCACAGATATGACACAGATATGACACAGATATGTCACAGATATGACACAGATATGTCACAGATATGTCACAGATATGACACAGATATGTCACAGATATGTCACAGATATGACACAGATATGTCACAGATATGTCACAGATATGACACAGATATGACATGGGCGTGTCTGTGGTTACTGATCACTTACAGTCCGCTGTTTAACTGCACTTTTGTCCTGAGCTGCTTTTACAGTTTACTGCAGCACTTCTTTCTTTTACCTTGAGTGGATGATGATGAGGAGGAGGAAAAGGAGGAGGAGGAGGAAGGAAGAGGGGGGGGAGGAGGACACGTTGATCCCTAATGACACGCTTCATTACTCCCTCTGTTAATCTGCAATAAAGCTAATTGCCGGCTTCTCCGACTGGCGACTCCGGCCTCCTGAACAACACGCTACAAACCGCATCGTATAAAAGCCTCGCACATAAAACTCTGATGTCGGGGACTAATAAAATAAATAGGAGACTTTGTGTAGCAGCGTAATCACCTGCAGGAGGGCGCTAACTCAACGCTGAACCAGTCAGACAAATCATTTGCTTAATTATTTGGCAAAACCTCACAATTTGGGGCTTATAAAATAAACCCCGATTCAAGGGTCATTTTATTCTGACTGGAAGTGCACTACTTTTATAAACACGTTCCTGTGTGTGTGTGTGTGTGTGTGTGTGTGTGTGTGTGTGTGTGTGTGTGTGTGTGTACATTTACACAGTCACACACTCACAGCCTGCTCTGTGTTTATAAAGCTGTAGAACATTCTGGAAACGCTGTAGCGCGGCGCTAATAAAACGTTACGAGGCCGTCAGGAGCACGAGGATCACCTGCTGGGAATTTAAATACATACACAAACCTTAACAAAGGCCCTTTTGTGTCAACAGGAAGTGAACTACTTTCTTTGTTAATTTCTGAAAAGGCCCGCAGCGTCGTCTGGATAATCAAATCACCTGCGCTAATAAACAACACGAGATCTTCTTCACCTGATGAGATTTCAGAGACACAAACAACCCTAACAAGCGCTCTTTTGTCCTGTTATCTCTTTAATCTCTGAAACTCTCCCACAGCTGCGTCGGTTTGTCACATTTGTTTAATTATCGGAGCTTCACGCCGTGACGTCTCTTATTGTGGTTTCGAGCTGCCTTATGCATTAAAGCTCTAATGTTCCAGACCGATAGAGCGACGTGGATCCTGACGAGAGCTCGGCGAGGTGAACGCTCCCAACTACGCCTCTTCTTATCCTTTTAATCTCATCTGTTTTTCATATTTGCTGACGGTGAAGCCTCCCAGGCTTTTTAGCTGTCTCTCATGCTGGGATTAATAAAGCTATAAGAAATAATTATAATAATAATAATACAAAACCCTCTTCATCACAGCATCCACCTGTAGGACCGTGCAGGTATGAATAAACTCTAACTTGATCTCTTTTGCTCTCTTTAATCTCCGAATCAGACGTAGCCTCGACTGGTTGTCATATTTGCTCAGGCTTTTGAGTTCCTAGTGAGAATCTCTGTCATGTTGGGGCTAAAAACACAATAAAGAACCTTCTTCATCCACCTGAGAGATTTGGATGACGCATACGGACCCTAACTAGGGCTCTTTTTAATCTGGTCTGTTTGTCATATTCGTCTCCAGTGATGTCTCTGAGGCTTTTCAGCTTCCTGGTGAATTTCCTGAAGAATAAAGTGATAAAAACCTCCTTCATCACATCGTCCACCTGGCAGGAGCCTGTTGATGCAGTAAAACCTCACTGGGGCTCTTTATTACTTGAAGAAAAACATAACTCTTCACCCCCACCCCCCACCTCCCAAATCACCTACAGCCTGGTCAGGGACTCAGAAGCTCAGAAGCTGACGAGAAGTTCATCACAGCATCCACTTGATGTGGAGCTGAAGATGTAAGCGACCCTGACTAGGCCTGTCGTGTTATTTGCTTAATCTCTGAAATCAGACGCAGCTTCATCTGTTTGTCAGATTTGCAGACGGAGACGTCTCTAAGGCTTCCGAGTCTCCCGGAGACAAAACCTATCGCCTTGGGTTTAATAAAGCAATAAGAAGCAAGAAGAAACCTTCTTCATCACAGCGTCCACTAAGGAGGAGCAGGAAGATGTGGAGAACTCTAACTAGGGCTCTGTTTGTCCTCCTGAGAGTCAGATATCTTTTAGGCTTTATCTGTGCTGCACAGACTGCATCCATGTGCTTCACCTCATTCACCAAACACATGACATGAAGGAATCTGATGTTTGAGACTGATAAAGCCATGAGCATCCTTCTACCGATCAGGATCCACAACAAACAAACCATAACATGAGATGCAACCACAACCGGATGAGACACCATCTCAATCACAGAGCTTCTCTGTTCCTTATATTCTGGATTCTGATTGGTCAAAAGGTGAAGTTTGTTTAAGGAGGTGTGTGTGTGTGTGTGTGTGTGTGTGTGTGTGTGTGTGTGTGTGTGTGTGTGTGTGTGTGTGTGTGTGTGTATGATGTGGTGAAGGAGTCTCCAGTGTGAGCTCTGTGTATCAGTCAGACGTGAAGCTGGAACTTTGTCCACATCTTCAGGCCGGAGGAGTTTACACTTCTTTGTGGTTTCTATGGTAACATGAGAGAGGCTGCTGAGGTAAAGAGTGTTTATAGCTGCTCTAACGTAAGTGACAACAGGAACAGGAAGTGACATCACTGTCTAATTCTCAGGGATTATTAAATCAATAACCACGAGCTCCTGAGTTCATTAATTATCTTTATTTCCCCCTGAAACACACAGTGAAGTCCTCCATCGTTTAAATCCACGTTTTGTGTGAAGCACCGACACGTCGGGAGACTCTGACGAACCACAAGCTCTTTTTCTCTTCCTAAAACTATGTGCTTGTTTTTATTTTACTGAAATCATCCATAGCTTTTTCTAATTGAAATAATAAAGTGGAATTGAGGGAAGATTTTTTTTGGATGAAATAAAGTGCTACGAGTCCTCGAGAGACGAAACGTTCGACTCGTGGAAAAGGGTTTTTTTTTTCCTCCACAAACATCCTTAACGAAGGTTCTTTTCTTTCTTTGTGAAGGAACGCACACTTCCTTTAATCTTGTCGGAGAAGTTTCACAGACTGCCGTCGCACGGTGATCCGTCTTCTCCTCACGATCTGCCTCACGTCTAAAACTCTGATGTTTTAAGGGCTGATAAAGAGACAAGAACGTTTCTACGGCTCAGGATCCACCTGGTGGGAGACACGAGATGGAAACAGCTCTAACTCGTGCTCTTGTATTTCATTCTCAGTGCAACACAATGCAAACACAATAAAGTGCACGGGATTCGCCAATTATCAGCTGATGTTTAGTAACAAACACGGAGCGCGCTAAAAAGCTCCGTCTTTAGATGGATCGCTTTTTTTATCCGTCTCTCACCTGGGCGTTCGCTCTTCTATCCGAAGCCTAATTATGAAGTGGATGCAGCTGAAGAGCAAAAGAGGTAAAAAAAAAAAAAGACACATGAAGCATCATGAATCAAAATCTGTCTTGTTTTAATTTCCAGTGACACGTGTTTCCGTGTAATTCCGGAATGTTCCGAGGGACGATGTTAATCACAATATTTTACTCTTCAAATATTTGCATGTTGCTTCAGCAACCTGTGAAATTACACAAATGAGAAGAAGAAAAAAAAAGGAAGAAGATGAAGAAGGATGATCGCACCGCCAGATGCTCGCTATTTATCTGCTCGCTGACGTGTCGGTGATTGCCTGGACCCTCGTCGTAATCAAGCGACTGCATCGTGTAGCTCAATACTAATGAGAATTAAAGACAAAATAATCATGAAGCAGAGAGAGAGAGTGTTACAGCGCTGAGGATGATTACTCTCCTACAATCACATGACCTAAGTGTTTATTCCTCTGACTCCACAGCAGACCTCTGATATTTCTCCATTTATAGCTACGATATGTTCAAAGCAGGCTTAGCGGTTAGCACGTTCGCCTCACACCTCCAGGGTCGGGGGTTCGATTCCCGCCTCTGCCTCGTGTGTGTGGAGTTTGCATGTTCTCCCCGTGCCTCGGGGGTTTCCTCCGGGTACTCCGGTTTCCTCCCCCGGTCCAAAGACATGCATGGTAGGTTGATTGGCATCTCTGGGAAATTGTCCGTATTCTGTGAGTGTGTGTGTGAATGAGTGTGTGTGTGTGTGTGTGTGTGTGTGAGTGAATGAGAGTGTGTGTGTGCCCTGTGATGGGTTGGCACTCCGTCCAGGGTGTATCCTGCCTCGATGCCCGATGACGCCTGAGATAGGCACAGGCTCCCCGTGACCCGAGAAGTTCGGATAAGCGGTAGAAGATGAATGAATGAATGAATGAATGTTCAAAGCCAGATTTATTTATAAACACTTTAACCCTTTTTTACCAGGACTCTGAGTCTCTGTTCCGTCTTTTGGGACGTTTTCCCTCAGTATAAAGAATCGTCTGATGTTTTGTCTGTGAGTCTGATCTAAAATGAGTCATGTTGTTCTTTCAGTGTGTTGACGATCTTATACTGAATGTTAGTGTTGAAGAGAAACCTGAGCTGCTTTTAAGATGAACAAACACTCGGAGCTTCTCAGAGAGCAGGAACGGGTTTGATATCAACATTTACTCTGAAGATACGAACATTTCTGTCTCCTCGTGAATATATCACCTCTAGTATTGTAGAGAAAAACAGAAATCCTCTACATATTAACACCAGTGTGGAGTGAGACGAGATAAAGACACTCGGTCATTAACACGGACACGAGACAAACAGACTCCATTCTTTTGGTTCTGGGGGAAAACTGTTAGAAACCACGATGTCCCAAAGTGCTCGATAATTATAGAAAAATATAATATTATAATACCTGAATAGTGAAAACACATATAACAGCACATCTGTTCCACACATAATGATGAAACAGAAAAGGTTTAAATACACCTTAAGGTACGTCATAGACTTAAGGCTTTATTCATCTTCACAGAGGTGGAGGGGCTAATAAACACTGCTCAACCCTTTACAATGAGTGAGGAACATCAGGAAGCTGTTGGCTATTAGATCTGAGATATTGGATTTGAGATATTAGATCTGAGATATTAGATTCGAGGTGTTAGATCTGAGATATTAGATCTGAGATATTAGATCTGAGGTGTGAGATCTGAGATATTAGATTTGAGATATTAGATCTGAGATATTAGATCTGAGGTGTGAGATCTGAGGTGTAGGATCTGAGATATTAGATTTGAGATATTAGATCTGAGATATTGGATTTGAGGTGTTAGATCTGAGGTGTTAAATCTGAGATATTAGATTTGAGGCGTTAGATCTGAGGTGTGAGATCTGAGGTGTTAGATCTGAGATAATAGATCTGAGATATTAGATCTGAGATATTAGATTTGAGGTGTTAGATCTGAGATATTAGATCTGAGATATTAGATTTGAGGTGTTAGATCTGAGGTGTTAGATCTGAG
>NC_062518.1:692097-717097 GCF_022655615.1 Tachysurus fulvidraco
ATTCCAAAACAGATGAATTACTTTGAATTAAATGCAAAAAAATTCCTTTTCTTTCTTTAGGTATTAATATTTTTAGGTATTAATATTTTTAGGTATTAATCTTTTTTGTTTAGGAAGCTGTTAATTGATTCATTTCTAAAATGATGTAAAATGTGACTGAGTTAATTAATGAATGCATTAACGATACAGAGACTTTTATCTCCTGCGAGCTGCTCCACAATGGTATGACCCAGGTCCACTACTGGGCCCCTGAGAAAGGCCCTTAACCCTCAATCATATGAAAAAAAAATGAGATAATGTAAGTGGCTCTGGTTAATGGTGTCTGCCACATTATTTATCCCCCTGTGGCAGGAGCGATTTCAGTAAACAAGAGCTCAAATAACATTTAAACAAATCTATATCATTTTGACGTAAAAGCAGGAATCAGCAGAGAATTAACGTGAACTCAGACGTAGGCTGTAAGTTTTAGCACCTTCTATTGGCTGTAAGCTAACTGCAACTGCTACTGAAAACATTGACACTTTCTACCCTGTCTATTGAAACTAACGCTGCATATTACTAAGACTAAACCTCGTAACTTAACATTCAACTAAACCTCGCAACTTCACATAACATTAAACTAAACCTCGTGACTTAACATTCAACTAAACCTCGTAACTTAAAATTAAACTAAACCTCGCAACTTAACATAACATTAAACTAAACCTCGTAACTTAACATTAAACTAAACCTCGTAACTTAACATTAAACTAAACCTCGCAACTTAACATAACATTTAACTAAACCTCGTAACTTAACATTCAACTAAACCTCGTAACTTAACATTAAACTAAACCTCGCAACTTAACATAGCATTAAACTAAACCTCGTAACTTAACATTAAACTAAACCTCGTAACTTAACATTCAACTAAACCTCGCAACTTAACATAACATTTAACTAAACCTCGTAACTTAACAGTCAACTAAACCTCGTAACTTAACATTAAACTAAACCTCATAACATTAAACTAAACCTCGTTACTTAACATTAAACTAAACCTTGCAACTTAACATTAAACTAAACCTTGTTACTTAACATTAAACTAAACCTCATAACTTAACATTAAACTAAACCTCATAACCTAACATTAAACTAAACATTGCAACTTAACATTAAACTAAATCTCGCAACTTAACATAACATTAAACTAAAACTCGTAACTTAACATTCAAAAAAACCTCGTAACTTAACATTAAACTAAACCTCATAACATTTAACTAAACCTCGTAACTTAACATTAAATTAAACCTCGTAACATTAAACTAAACCTCGTTACTTAACATTAAACTAAACCTCGTAACTTAACATTAAACTAAACCTCGTTACTTAACATTAAACTAAACCTCATAACATTAAACTAAACCTCATAACATTAAATTAAACCTCGTAACATTAAACTAAACCTCGTTACTTAACATTAAACTAAACCTCGTTACTTAACATTAAACTAAACCTCGTAACTTAACATTAAACTAAACCTCGTTACTTAACATTAAACTAAACCTCATAACATTAAACTAAACCTCGTAACTTAACATTAAATTAAACCTCGTAACATTAAACTAAACCTCGTTACTTAACATTAAACTAAACCTCGTAACTTAACATTAAACTAAACCTCGTTACTTAACATTAAACTAAACCTCGTTACTTAACCTAACATTAAACTAAACCTTGCAACTTAACATTAAACTAAACCTCGTAACTTAACCTAACATTAAACCAAACCTCGTAACTTAACATTAAACTAAACCTCGCAACTTAATATTAAACTAAACCTCGTTACTTAACATTAAAATAAACCTCGCAAATTAACATTAAACTAAACCTCGTTACTTGACATTAAACTAAAACTTGCAACTTAACATTAAACTAAACCTCGTAACTTAACATTAAACTAAACCTCGTAACTTAACATTAAACTAAACCTCATAACATTAAACTAAACCTCGTAACTTAACATTCAACTAAACCTCATAACTTATCAGTCAACTAAACCTCGTAACTTAACATTAAACTAAACCTCATAACATTAAACTAAACCTCATAACTTAACATTAAACTAAACCTCATAACATTAAACTAAACCTTGTTACTTAACATTAAACTAAACCTCGTAACTTAACATTAAATTAAACCTCGTAACTTAACATTAAACTAAACCTCATAGCATTAAACTAAACCTCGTTACTTAACATTAAACTAAACCTTGTAACTTAACATTAAATTAAACCTCGTTACTTAACATTAAACTAAACCTCGCAACGTAACATAAAATTTAACTAAACCTCGTAACTTAACATTAAACTAAACCTCGTAACTTAACATTCGATGAAACCTTGTAACTCAGCGTCCATATTTTTCTAGCTTTCTGACCTGAATGGTTTTACATAGCGTACAATCACTTCCCACAGATGTGTATGTTGAATGAATCCTAGTTCCTACAGCACATGACTTATATGTTGCCTTTAATGAGTTCAGTAATGGCTGTTTGGATTGGGGTTGATGATTATTATAATAACATTTAACCTTCACAATTATCTCTTCAATATGCACAAAAGACAAGGTAGAGATTTTCTTCCCCACAATTTTGCCACAATAGTGATTTCAGCGCTGACATGCCCATGTCACCATTATTCAGAGAGGTTTTATCCCACTGGCTGTTGGTTTTTGTATCACACATTTTGTACTGAAGTGAAAGACAGCTGCAGGCAGACAGAGGGGTGTAATGCGGCCTATTTCAGAAAGGTTAAGAAGAAAATGAATGATGCATTATTCAGGTCTGGAGGGATGAGCAGGCTTTCATTACAGTATGAATTATTTCACATTTCTGTCCTATTCACTTTGACGGGAGAACGACAGTGCGGGCAAAGGACGAGTGTGTGAGACGCTTATTCAGATCGAAACACATGCGACAGAAAGAGAGACGGCGACGTTAGAAATAAATGATGTCATAGAGAGTCTTCTCACGGCTGCGTGCCACTGCATGGCACTGTTTGATGATGTCATGATGTTGCTGTCATTTAGAATAATCGGCCGAACGTGAGGCGAAATTATGCAAAACTTCTAGATGTTGAGAAAGAGGATGAAAGGAAAAAAAGGGAAAGATTCTAAAAAGATAGAAAGAGAGAGGGGAACTATTGGATTCGAAGAAGAGTGGATTTGAGAGGATAAAAGAAATCGAGAGAAGGAGGATTCAAAAGCAGTGAAGTAACAGAGAGAATGAACTTTAAGGGAAGGACAGAAAGAAGGAATAGACAGGAAGAAATAAAGACTGAAATAGGAAGAGAGGATGAAGAAGGAAATAAATAAACGAGGGAGGAATGCAGTCAGGGGGAAAAGTGAAGAAATAGAGAATGGAGGGAAAAATTAAATAAGCAGAGGGAGTGAGATAAAAGGGAAAAGACAAAGAGAAAGAAAGGAAAAGAAGGAAAGAGGAAGAGAGGGGGAGATGCAATATGAAAGGAATAAAGGAATGGAGAAAAAGCGATTAGGCTAGAAATAAAGAGAAACATAAAGAGAAGGAGTAAAAGAAAATCTGAATAAAGCGAATGAATACAGGGACAAAAAGAAAGACACAGAAAGGAACGAAGGGAAATGAAAGGAACGAAGCAGCTGGAGAGATAGAAAAGCAGATAGGAGCAAAAAAAGTTGACTTCAGAGAAAATAGAAAGAAGAAGGGTGAAAAAGGGGGATTAGAACAAGATGTAAAGAGAAAAGTGGGGATGAAGATAAAGAAATAATGAAAATGTGGATAGAGAGAATATGACGTCTACAAATAGGACAAAAAGGAGAACATGATAGAATGATATAAAAAAAAAGTATATAAAAATTAAAAAGAGCGCAAAAGAGGGTGAGGGAGATGGAATAGGAAGACGGGGAGATAGAGAGGAAGAAAGAAGTGTTGACCTTCTTACTGTCAATCATGTGGAGGGGCGGAGCTTATCAGATTCAGGAGGATGAAAGAGGAGAGAGTGAGTAGAGGGGTAGAGAAAAAAGGGAGAGGGGTGAAAGTTAGAGAGAAAAGCTGAGGTTTGGAAGTGAAGATCTCATTCCCCTGTGGCTTCAGCAAAGCGAGACTAATCATCTCTGATGGACTTGTAGAACTGAGAAATGACAGTTTCACCCGTTGAGCGTGAAGCACAGTGTGTGTGTGTGTGTGTGTGTGTGTGTGTGTGTGTGTGTGTGTGTGTGTGTGTGAGTGTGAGTATGTGTGTGAGTGTTAGTGTACTGTATGTATGTGTGTGAAATAGAGACAGAGTGTCCATGAAGAATTGTCCACAATGTCCTTTAGTGATCTTCTCTGTATCTTCAGCATCTCGTCCTGGTGAAGTTTCCTAACTTGTGTAAATAAACCCAGAGCCGAGTCTTATTCAAACACATCGATCTGTCTCTCTTCATCTGAGACGCTTCTGTCTGCTGTCTGTCTCTCTAATCAATATATTTCTGTCTGTGTTTAACAGAAAACTGTGAACATTTAAAGATACGCCTCAGAAATCATGTCACGTTAGCTTCAATCCAATCGAAGGCCGGCTAGCGATAAATATTTATACTTACCTCTAGGAAGAATTTATAAGAATAAGACTATGGCTTAAAAACCTGTCAGGTAAGCTAATATTATCTGGCGGGTGGGGGTGATGAAATATGTAGGAAATTCTGTTCAGATAGCATATGTTAGCTGGTTTTAGCATGCATGATACCTCTGGTTAGCTAGCTAGCGTGTAGCTAGTATGTATATTTACTTTAACAGTAAATATGAATTTAACTGAACAAAACGTATTCCCTAAAACCTTTCAGTTAGCGATCTGTCTAGGATGAACAATCATACAATATTTACCAATTACAAAACAATTAACAATATTTACAATTCTAACAAAAAAAAATCACAGCAGAAATCACGCCAGGAATGCTCGGTTAGCTAGCATCATTATTGTTCACCTTAGTAATTATAAGTTTATATAAATTAAATATAAAACACAATAAGTCCAGTCAGGTTAGTGCAGGTTAGTTAGATATCATCTAGCTAGCATTAGCATTGTACATAAGTAAGACTTAAAATTCTCCTCAGAAGTTCTGTCAGTTTAGCTAATGAAAGCTATGTAGCATTAGCAGTGAAGATCATCAACATTTTTTTAATAAAATTCCTGCCATATTAGCCTGTGTTAGATTGCTAGCATTGTAGCATTAGAAGACTATCAGAAACCTTATTAGCTTATCGTGTGTTAGCCATCGTGCTAACGGACAGCGGGTGTATTTAGATGTGTCTGTGTCCCAGACAGTGTTTAGCATTCACAGTCACGTTAATTCACTTTGATTGACACTGTGTGTATGTCAGAATCTCAGCTTTACTTCAGCTCTGCGTAAAAAAGATGAGAATAAATGGAGAAAGAAGTTCTAATGGAGGATTTTCCCCCTCGGAGCCACTTGATATTCATTGGAGGCTGTCACAAAGCGCATGGCTCTTGGCTTCTTCTTATCAAGATAAGCGTTGTGCAGCACCGGCCGCACTCAGGAAATGGAGTAAATAAAGAAATGCACAAATAAAAATAAATAAAAAAGAAGGAGGGAGTGTGAGTCACTTTCAGTGACGGTGAGAGAAAGATGAGAAATAACGGCTTTGTTGTGAGGAAGAAAGAGACGATTTATCTGTTTAGCATGAAGATTTTTCCCGTTACTGTGCTAGCATCAACGCTAATGAAGGAACGATTCTGTATGTAATAATATAATGGTATATTATTACATACAGAATCGTTCCTTCATTAGCGTTACTGTGCTAGCATCAACGCTAATGAAGGAACGATTCTGTATGTAATAATATAATGTTATATACAGAATATGCAATAAATAAGAATATAAAAGTTCACTTATGGATAAGTAAGCAGTAAAGTGAATCAGTTGTAAAGCTTTGTTTAGCTCCGCCTCCTCCCGGTTTTTATTGGATCCCACAGGAATTGCTTTGATTGGCTGTTGTTACACACACTGTAAGTTATATATTAGTGATACAGCAAACATATCAATAATTATCAGCAGACATTAACGACAGAAAAATTACAATGTTAGCTAAATTAAAAAAATCTTTTAGTATGGGACCAGCACAGAGGAAAATAAAGTTGTGCTAGATTTATTTATTTATTTGTTTGTTTGTTTGTTTGTTTGTTTGTTTGTATTAAAACTATAATGTAATATGTTACAGTTCACGTCGTACTAAGGTTCTTTTTGGGTTGAAATACAAGTAACTACTAATTTTAACAGTTTACTACATGCTCTTTTTTTTTTGAAGGAAAATGATGCTAATTTTAACAATTTTCTACATGCTAATGTCAATTTTGCTAAAAACGTCCATTGCGATATTGTGACTATATACGATGAACCATAATGACCAGTTAAACAATTATTGCTACTGAAATTCAGATGCTTAGCAGTTTTCTCTTTAATATTATACTACTGTTATTTAATTTTATTATTTTATTATATTTATTAATGTGTATTAAAGCAACTAACTCTTCAGTTTAACAGATTCTTTTAGAAAATATCGAAACGGTAAGAGACAAGAAAAAAAAAGCCAATAAAATGCTAAGGATTTGATAAATGAAGGGATGGCACGTGGAACTGGAATGATTTTTATAAGCATGGTGTGTTGTATAATTTATTTTATTTTATTTTATTATTTTCTACTTTTTGGTGAACCTTGGAGCATGAAGCATGTTGAGAGCATATCACATGTCCTTTCATGCAGGTTTTCTCAAACTGTATTACGGACTGTCCTTCAAAATAAGATAAATGACAGTCCAGGAGACTGAGGCGAAGTGATTTAACTCAGAGGAACCCGATGTGAAGGACGTCAGCACCGAGGTGAAGGTCTTAATCTGCTCGATACGTATTGAAAAGCTGATCCATAAACATAGAGCGCTCGCTCCTACAGGAGTCTGTTCGGTGTCAGATATTAGACCTGCGGCGTTTACACCGACACGTAGCATCGCCTACACACACCTACTGCACACTTCCCTCTCTATTTACCATCGTTCAGACCGAGAATAGTGCCGAGCGTCTACGAGGTGGGAGGAATGAGGGGAAAAATAGCACAGTCGCATCCAGAAACTCATTACTTGCTCCTTTTCACTTAGAACAAAGATATAGTGTATAGGATAGAGTTAAATAAAAGAGTAAATGAATAGAATAGAACATGATTATATCTAATTAGCTAATCTGTGCTTTTATCAATAATTTGAGACATTGTGCAGTTTCAATTAAATTTAATCTAAAAGTTGCTCTAAAGGAAAATTTGTCTTCTTTAAAGTTTTGATGGAAATCGTTATTGTGAAGTACAATTCTTACAAAGAAACTAAAAAAAAAATACATTTCAAAGCAGTTTGTCATGATTCATTAATATTTCATTTAAATTAATTTTAATAAAGCTGATGAGCCCGGAATTTACTTCTGTATGTATTTATACTTGAATCAATCAGCTCAAAGAATCGACTCACAGTCATGATTCGGATTAAGTTGTTATGATTCTGATTCACCGCAAACGATTCATCCTACCAAGTTATTTCTTGCTCCTAAATTTTACATTTATTCATAAGATATAAATCAGAAGCTTTACATTTTGCTGCGGTCTCTAACAAACTATTTTAGGATTTTAAATATTTTACATTTCGGTATTAGCTAGAAATCAAGACAGCGAGGTACGTGTCATATTTACAGAGAAGCTACATGTTTAAGTAAAAGTCATAACATATCGTTAACATATCGTTTAATTCTGGATTCTGATTGGTCAGATGGATTTAATTTATTTGGTGAACCTGATCATCATCAGCTGTTTATGGAAGGAGTCTCCAGTGTCGCTATGAATTGCTTGAACGTTAAAATGAACGAATGAATGAATGAGTGAATGAATCTGAGGCTTTAAATGAATCTAATAGAGCAACAATTGAAGGAAATTGGAGGACTGTAAAAAGAGCACTACAGTGAGGTAATTGTGAATGAAACAGTAATTAGGAACTTAAATATTCGATTAAAGGATTTGATTTGTTGCTGATGGGGTCATGACCTCAGGATAAATGTGTACTTATGAGTAAAGAGGGAACGAATCGATAGTAAAGCACATGTGAGTCGTGTTCACCTTCTGGCTGATGTTCTTTTGACTGTCATGAGAACGTCTCCTTCTCAGCCAGGGTTTATTTCCGAGTGTCGGTGCTGAGGTTCAGCGTTTGTCATCAGCGCGTTACAGCAAACCCTCAATAAGAAACGAGGAAACGACTCTCTCTTTCTTTCAGGTAGCCATTACTGCACTGCTTTAGTCCTATATTGACTTTTCTGTCTACCCTCTCATCGTGCCATATGTCTCTAATACCCACATTTGCATTTAAATTCTTTTCTCCTCAGCAACATTCATGAGTCTTTTTTTTTTTTTTTTTGCTGTACAAATAGATTTTTTTCTTCCTCTCTATTTTCTGGCAGCAATCTGTTCGAGGTGTAGCATCATTGATATTTATCATAGATCGCTTTCAAGAGCTCCTAATTGGACAGTGATAGTAAATGATGGGAAATCCATAGGTTTTAGAGAGAAGAGAAGAGAAAAGCGATAGCATGAGCGTGTCTTATTTTCACTCCGTCGTTTTTAAATATGTACGTGTCAGTAAACGACGACTCCTGAGAAGATTATAGCCTTTATTTACTTTTTTGAGAAGAATGTGAAACACTAAAAGCTGTTTTTCTTCCATCAGCTGTCACTAACACTAATGCACAAAAAAACATTTTACTCACATGAACGTTATTATTACTGAACACAGAGACAGATCCATTGTTAAGCTGAGACTGAAGCTCTCACAGGAAACTGAAATCTGTCTAAATATCCTGTTTATGCATCGGTGGCTCTACATAACATATCATTTTTACTACTAGGCCTGAGTGATATGTTATTTATCACACACATATTAAATAAAAATCCAGCAACGTTAAGCTTGGACTTTATGATAAATGGTTAAACACAAAAGCCTCCGAGCCTTTAGAGGGCGCTATGACTGACTTTTCTTTTAGGATGTCAGGTTTTCTGATCATTTTACGATTAAACTTTAAATCCATTCTAAATCTGAAGACGATCTTCTGTTAAGATTTTACATTTCAGTATTAGTTAGAAATCAAGACAACGAGGTATGAGCCTTATTTATAGAGATGCGACATGTTTAAGTAAAAGTCTGAGTTGTAAATTTAACACGAGTTAACGTATCGTTTAATTCTGGATTCTGATTGGTCGGAAGGATTTACGGAAGTCACTTGGTGAACCTGATCATCATCAGGATCTCACTTGTGTAGCAGATATATATATAAAACATATGATGTGTTGTACAGATACAGAGATTGTTGTATAAAAGGTTTACGGGCGTGTGGACATGCAGGAATGGTGACTTTATCACTGATTATTCACACACACACACACACACACACACACACACACACACACACACACACACACACACACACACACACACACACACAGTCTTTATTCTTCACACTCAGTTTATCAGCCCTGTGTTTTATCTCTGTTCCTTTCAGCCGTCGTTATGTGCTGGTATTAGTGCAGGATGATGTAATCTGAAGCTGTGTGATGCAATAAACTCTTCTCGGTACTGGACTGGGATTATAAACAGCTTTAATTTGTGTGTCTGTTTCACTCAGACAGGACGTGGGGCTCACAGCTTCCTCCAACACGCTGCTGATAAATATAGATTTACCTGTCGCTTTTTTCCAGTGTAATGTTCTGTTTATGGGAATTTATCCCTTTAAAATCAGAGTGCATGTGAAAACGTGCTGAGGCAGTCAGCCTCTCTCTCTCTCTCTCTCTCTCTCTCGAGAGAAGAAGTAGAGAAAGAGAGAGAAGGAGAGAGAGAGAGAGAGAGACGAGAGAAAGCAAGAGAGCAGAGAGAGAGAGCAGAGAGAGAAAGAGAGAGGAAGATATAGAGCGCGAGAGAGAGAGAGAGAGAAGAGCGAGAGAGAGAGGAGAAGAGAGAGAAGAAGAGAGAGAGAGAGAAAGAAGAGAGAAGGAGATATTTTTAGAGAGAGAGAGAGAGACTGAGAGAGAGAGAGAGAGAGAGAGAGAGGAATGGAAGCAGAGAGAGACGCGAGAGAGTAGAGAGAAGGAGAGAGGAGAGAGAGAGAGAATAGAAGGAGAGCAAGAGAAGAGAGAGGACGAGACGAGAGAGAGAGAGAGGAGAGCAGGGCAGAGAGAGAAAGGGCGAGAGAAGAGAGAGAGAAGAGAGAAGGGGAGAAGAAGAGAGAGAGATGAGAGAGAGAAGAGAAGGGAGAAGGGAGGATGAGAGAGGAGAGAGAGAGGAGAAGGGAGAGAAGAGAGAGAAGAGGAAAGAGAGAGAGAGATGAGGAGAGATGAGCGAGAGAGAGAGAGAGAGAGAGAGAGAGAGAAGAGAAGAGAGAAGGAAGAAGAGGGGAGAAGAGAGAGAAGGGAGAGGAGAGAGAGAGGAGAAGAGAGGGGAAGAGAGAGAGAGAGGAAGAGAGGAGGAGAAGAGAGATGAAGAGAGAGAGAGAGAAGAGAGAGAGAGAGAGAGAGAGAGAGAGAGCGAGATGAGAGCGAAGAGAGGGGAGAGAGAGGAGAGAGAGAGCGAGAGAGAAGGAGAGAAGGAAGGGCGAAGAGCGAGAGAGATAGAGAAGAGAGAGAGAGGAGGGAGAGGAGAGAGAGAGAGAGAGAGAGGAGGGGAAGAGAATAGAAGCTGAGAGGAGAAGAGCAGAGAGAGAGAAGGGGAGAAAGAGAGAGAAGAGAGACGAGAGGGGAGAAGAGAGAGAAAGAGAGAGGGGAGAGAAGAGAGAGAGGAGAGAGAGAAGAGACGGGGAAGAGAGAGAGCAGAGAGAGAGATCCTTTCTCCTCTCTCTCTCTCTCTCTCTTTTTCTCTCTCTCCTCTCTCTCTCTCTCTCTCTCTCTCTCTCTCTCTCTCTCTCTCTCTCTCTCTCTCTCTCTCTGTCTCTCTCTCCCCCACCCCCCCTCTCCTCACACTGGAATTACACAGAGGATAACGTGCTCTGTCGGGTTTTGGCACCAGCTTGTTAATTACCGCTTTCTCACGTCTGAAGATTTTGTGCTCAGGAGCAGAATCAGACTCGATGGTCTCTGATTGGATGAACGGAGCGACGTGGTTCTTCCCACACACACTTCAAACGCCCTCATGGAGCTGCAGGTGGAGTTATATTTATAGAACACACATTAACTTATAAATATAAGTTGTGCTTCACCTACTATCTGTTATTGCAGAGCCGGTTTATAACGGGACGACATTAACCAGCGTATCCCACGACGACCTGCGAGAACCCAGCTTCGCTTTAAAGATCGATCATAACTTACGTAATCATAATAATTTACTTTTAATACTTTTTGACATATGTTTGTATGATACGCTGAGATACTTTTAGTCTTTAATAAAGAATAAACATTGATTTATTCCAGTCAGGTAATTTACGTAGAAAAGAGTCTCATATCCAAATGCTTTATTTAATCTTTGCTCGTATGACCTTTGACCCTCATTCTGTTAAACGCATCAGTGCAATAAAATTATATTTATATTATTTTATCTCAGTAAATAATCTTAGTACTTTATTATTTATTACAGTAACTTGTAGCTCTACTCATTTTCTAGCTCTGCTCATTCTGGTGATTTAAATGTAGATGAAACTTAATTGAACTCCATGAGGAACTCTTACAGTGTTTCATGCTAACACAATAAACACACGTTCGGTGCTAGTTATTAGTCATGTCGTATGTCGTGCTGCATTTTCGGGACGTCTGGGTGTTTAAATTCCTCTCCATGTCCTCATGGCTCTCGGCTGAATGACCATCTGTCCAGTTGTCTCGCGGCAGAAGTGCGACACTGACCGCGTCCCTGTCGATATTAATATTTCGCATAACTTTTGGAGCGCTAGCTCGCCTTCTGGCTGCCACAGTGGATTGGATTCCACGTTCGAGCTAAATGAAGCCCAGTGTGTCACCAGAAGTTATTTTGCAGGCATCGAGCCCAATGCGTTTAATGCCTTGACCTTTCTCCGGCGTCAGATTCCGTCCTGGCACGCAATTCACTTTGTCTGTGTGTGTGTGTGTGTGTGTTTGTGTCTGTGTGTGTGTGTGTGTGTGTGTGTGTGTGTGTGATAGAGTTGAGAGGGTGAAGAGAGAGCGATGGATTTTTTGGACATGCACCTCACTATTTCTCTCATCTAACTGGCACAGAGACGCTGGGCTTCATACAGCGTGTCATAGCGAGCACTTAAAGACTGATGGATTTGTTAGTGAGAGTCTCAACCCTGATGGATAAGTCAGAGGTTAAGACCGTTAGCATAGGATAAATAACCAAATGGTGACAACATATTAATGTTAATGAAAGGGGTGTGGCTTAATCTTTATAGTTTTATCACTCATAAAGGATTTGTGAATTCTATAAATATTCTTTTTTTTATTAAAGGAGGGCGTGGCCTCTGTATCGTTAGTCTCTATGTACAATAACTAATGATGGGGGCGTGGCCAATGTGCTTTTAGTGCCTGGCTTGAATTAGAGCTATTGAATAGGGCGTGGCCTCTGTACCCCTAACGGCTATGCAATTGAAGGGGTGTGGCCTTATTATTATTTCGGAGTGTGGCCTCTGTGCCATTAGTGAAGATTCTTATATTACATTTAAATTGTTCATACTGATAATCAAGGTTTATGTTTTACTTTTAATGTGTTTCTCTGTGTGTGTGTGTGTCTTTTTAATGTGTTTCTGTGTGTGTGTGTGTGTGTGTTTGTGTGTGTGTTTATGTGTGTGTGGGTTTGTGTGTGTGTGTGGGTTTGTGTGTGTGTGTGGGTGGGTTTGTGTGTGGGGGGATTTGTGTGTGTGCGTGTGTGTGTGGGTTTGTATGTGTGTGGGGGGGTTGTGTGTGTGCATGTGTGTGTGTGGGTTTGTGTGTACGTTTGTGTGTATGTTTGTGTGTGTGTGTTTGTGTGTGTGTTTGTGTGTGTGTGCGTGTGTGTGTGTGGGTTTGTGTGTTTGTGTGTGTGTGTGTGGGTTTGTGTGTGTGTGTGTGTGTGTGTGTGTGTGTGGGTTTGTGTGTATTTGTGTGTGTGGGTTTGTGTGTGTGTGTGTGTGTGTGGGTTTGTGTGTTTGTGGGTTTGTGTGTGTGTGTGTGTGTGTGTGTGTGTGTGTGTGTGTGTGTGTGGGTTTGTGTGTGTGTGTGTGTGTGTTTGTGTGTGTGTGTGTGTGTGTGTGGGTTTGTGTGTGTGTGTGTGTGTGTGGGTTTGTGTGTGTGTGTGTGTGTGTGTGTGTGTGTGTGTGTGTTATGTGGATAAAAGAAGGCTACAGTGAGATTTTCAGACTTGATAATATCACAGGAAACATCAATAACGCTGCAGTGTGTCGTTCTTCAGCGCGGCGTCTGGAGTTGATGAGATTTTCTTCTCTTTGCATCATGAAGACAAAGCGATGTGTTTATCTGATCCTGCAGGAGCACGGCCATAATAGAAAGGTGGAATTTTTTACCTTTTTATGAAGCAGTTTGAGAGCTTTAGAAGCCGGAGCCTGAGAATGATTGAGCGGGTATCAGTGATGAATTTAAAGACAGGGACCAGGTTTGGCATCAGAAGAGTTTTTGGAATCAAACGTGGTGCAAAGTGTTCCTGGCACCTCCAGAGCCGCCTCCGATTTAGTATTCATCAAAGCTGCTCTTAAGTCTGGATGGATTTAAGGAAAGAGGCACACGCCAATGTCACACCAACTTTCTCTCTGAGCTCTGTCGAGAGTTTCATCAGTTCTTATTAATCTTCAGAAGCTCCTGAGCTGGAAAAAGATGGACTGCTGGAACGCAGTGTGTTTAGTGTGGATGTGATGATCAGCTACTTACACACACATTCAGACTGCTTTTACTTACTTCTTTATTTATTAATAAGAAGGTTATTGGGTTCGTCACATCATTTTTTGTCCTCTTCCACAGATAGTTTGTGACACGCAGAACGCTACGACACCATGAAACCCTCACTAAAGAAATGTTTCAGAATCACTTTAAATCGGTTTTTCAGGGTTTTGGAGTCATTGGGTTCTAAGTTTCCTTAAAGAGGTTCTACTTTATGGTTTCACCTGAAGAGAGAGAACCTCGATAAATAAATAAATAAATAAATAAATAAATAAATAAATAAATAAATAAATAAATAAAAGCCAAATCTTTTTAAAAAAAAAAGATTTGGCTTTTATTTATTTATTTATTCATTCATTCATTCATTCATTCATTCATTCATTTATTCATTTATTTATTTATTTATTTATTTATTTATGTCTACCAGTGTTCTGTGTTTCTGAACTAATATCTGGTTCTGCTTCTGAAACAGCAAACACGTCGTTCCTTTAATGTTCTCCTGTTGTAAAGAGGTTCTGTTCTGGGTGGAATCTTTGCCGGACAGAAGGAAAGGAAGTTTTAGGGTTTAACGGAACTTTTAGGGTTCCACGGTGAACAATGTCGGCTTTTAGGATCGAAGACTTTCTTGTTTCTCTGTTCTACAGTATTTAGTATTTTTAAGGGACAAATCACAGAACCCATTAGTGTTCTAAAGAGAACCTTGTCTTATGGGGAGATCTAAAGGTTTTAAAGGTGAAAATAAATCCAGCCTAAGCATCTATATTTATCATTAATGTGTGATATTTAATTATAGTGGAGAGAAATTAGAACCATAAAGGGTCACAGTGGCGTAGCGGTTAGCACGTTCGCCTCACACCTTCCCGCCTCCACCTTGTGTGTGTGGAGTTTGCATGTTCTTCCCGTGCCTCGGGGGTTTCCTCCGGGTACTCCGGTTTCCTCACCCGGTCCAAAGACATGCATGGTAGGTTGATTGGCATCTCAGGGAAATTGTCCGTTGTGTGTGTGTGTGTGTGAATGAGAGTGTGTGTGTGCCCTGTGATGGGTTGGCACTCTGTCCAGGGTGTATCCTGCCTCGATGCCCGATGACGCCTGAGATAGGCACAGGCTCCCCGTGACCCGAGAAGTTCGGATAAGCGGTAGGAAATAAATGAATGAATAGAAAATATTTCTTTATAAACACGTTTAATTTTAATCCAGGAATACATCGTTATACCATGAAAAAAAAAACTAAACAAGTAAATAAACAATAATTACATATTGATTATGTTTTTATTTGAATTCATAAAAACAGTTCAGTTTAGTGACGAGTGACAACGATCACTCGACAATGGACAAGAGGTTTTTATAATTTATATTGACATTTAATTGTTAAATTCAGCCTGCGATGAGAGCTGAAAGCAGGAAGCACAGAAAGCTGTTTTTTCACATCAGCCAGCCCACCCTCTGAGCACTGACCTTTGACCCTGAGCCTAAAGTAGAATAAATCACGACGGGGAGCCGGCATTTATGGAGGTTAGTTCCTCTTCATGTGCAGATGAATGTTGGTACGTGGCGTTTAACCTGGAGCTCTGTGTGTTAGCACAACACACACACACACACACACACACACACACACACAAACACACACACACACACACACACACACACACACACACACACACACACAAAATGCTTTTATGCAGAGAATACAGGTTTGTTTTTGTAGCTACACCATTGAAAATCCAGATGTTTTGTCTGGTTGCCATGGAGACTGTCAGTTATTTGTCTGTAAGACTAGACGGGAAGCGCTAACTCGGTCGTTAAGGAGTTGGACTACCGATCAGAAGGTCATGAGTTCAAATCCCAAGTCCACCAAGCGGCCACTCCTGGGCTCCTGAGCAAGGCCCCTAACCCTCAGCTGTGTAAATGAGATAAGTCGCTCTGGATCAGAGCATCTGCTAAATGACATAAATGTAAAATGTAAGACTGTTGTAATGTTAGCAATACGAGATTCTAGTCACATTCAGGACCCTGGACTAAACCTTCAGCCCCCGGCATTTAGATCGAGATTACGGAGTTTGTTCTAAGGAACATGATGGTAGATTTATGGCCTGGTTGCCATGGTGACTGACGTATTTTTTCCACCTTACAATGCTAGTGTTTTGAGGCTATAAATAGTGCCGCATCGTAGTCTCTAAATCTAAATCAGGGTCACCAGGGCCACCTCCTCACGTCCAGAAGGATTTTCTCGGACTTTGGATATGGCATTAATGTATTTCTGATCCTCTGGCGGTTATCGATCGTAAAGCCGGAGTTTTGATTAAACAGAGATGACGAATCGATAGCGTTTCAGCTCCGAGCTCCGAGCGACGCCTTGATTTTTGTGCCCCTTTTGATCAGAATGGTGATTAGCTCCTGAAACGCCGGCATTTTATTTTCCCCACATTAAAATTCGACCGCAGCCGAGCGAGTCCGTTTATTACCGAACCAGATTGTCCAGATGCAAAGCCCTTCTGCCGCGCTCTCGCCGAATAAAAATGTCATGCATAAACCAAGAAAGGAGGAAGGAAGGAAAGAAAGTGAAACTCGCTTTCCGTAGGATTACCACGGTTCATAAATCCCAAGAGGAATCTGAGAAGGAGACACTGAAAACAAATGTAATCCCCCGCAGGGGCTTTAACAATCTCATTCCTCCACTTTGTGAGAATGAGAAAGAGGATTGCGCTGGTTCTCGCTTCTCTTTGTCAAATTTCACTCAAATTAATATCTCCTTAATTTCTGCTTTTGCTGCAGGAAGAATAGCAGCAGTGCCGGGTTGACTTTGGGTCAAAGCTTTTTTTATCCTCTCCGGCTGCTGGTAAAAGTGTAAACGCGGGGTGAAAAGTCTCCGTCAGGCACATGTAGAGTGTGTGAAGGCTGAGGGGTCACCTAGCGCATAGAGAAAGGTCATTACGTAACAACAAAATAGGCAGCAGTGGCACAAATTGCGGCGTGTTGTGAGATTAGCTGGACAAAATGGCTAGCTAAGGGACCGAGCAGATGATAAGTTCCTGTACTGTATGTCCTCAGTGTCAGAGACTTAAAAAGGTCACCGCTGTCACGATGAACAGGAACGAGTGACATGCATTAGCGCAGCTCTCTGATACGTCACGTCGTCTCCACGGGGACTCGCGCCTGTATGGACTGTGTGCTATATATTATACACAAACCCCTGCTGGAAGATCTGTTCCTAAAATAAAACATATTCAGTTTAACCTTTTGTATTGATTATACAGCTCCATCTCTCACTGCCATAAAGATAAAGCAGAATTTACACTGAGGTGAAATCTGGTAGCTCCGCCCCTTCTGGTATAGCGCTATACGATCACGCTAAGTCAAACAGTTCAATATGTGTTTAACGAGTAACATTCGATTAGCAGATCATATACTTTGTCATTCACTTTCACAGCTTGATAGAAGTTCAGCAGGACTCAGGCTGAGTCTCATCGCTCCGTGACCATTCTGCATAGTTTTACGCTAATCTCTGCCCCTTGTAGACTCGCTTGGCTGAAATGTGGAAGACGAATATTTCATTTCGCTCCGGTTATTTCCTCCATCGCCGCACGAGGATCTGATCGTCTTGTTTGCGGCTCGTTTTTTTTTTTTTTTTTTTTATAACGTTGTTAATTAAAGTGTTTTGTTTGCTTTTTCCTCACATCCCGATTCTCACAGCAGAGAAAATTTTCGCTTGCAATTTTGTTCCTGGTTCCATTAATTCCAGCATCATCTGCTCTAACGGGTCAGAGTTTTCTCCATTAAGTCGTTTGGTATTAATCCAGACAATCATGTCATGTATGTGTGCAGGCGATGGGTAATTTCCTCCGCACCGACTCCCACAGGCCGAGAGTCGCTCCTAATTGACTCGGCAACGTGACTCATTAACCGGCTGCTGTGGATCCCGTGATATATTGGGATATATTTCACAAACAGCCGTGTTTCTCCCAGACCGGAGGGTTATTCTTCAATTAATGACACGGGCGAGACCAGAGAAGATTGATAACCTACGCTATATTACCTCCTCTCCTCCATCTCGTGGTTGTTTACTCCCTGTTGGTCCTGTTTGGCGTCACGGCGTTGTCGTTTTCAGCCTCCGTTTTGAGACGTTTACACCTAATCAGCAGATCTCGCTTGTTTCCTGGTGTCCCTGCTGGTAGATGGCTGTCACTGGATGGTTTAAAGGAGACGGAGAGTGGTGGAGTCAGCAGTGTGTGTTCGGTGAGCTGGATTCAGAGGCCGTGAGATGATTGGAGATGAAGCATTTCCTGTTTTAGTCGTCTCACAGGAGCTCTAAGCTCAAAGCTTGAACTTCAAATTGTCTCCTCTGATGCTCTTTGAAATGCTTCAGAAGCTGCTTAGCGTTGCACTTTTCCTCTCGTTTATGTTTTTTTATTTCTATTCTAAACTCTGGAGGCGTCGCAGGTTCCCGAGGTCTTTGCCGGGATGTTTTCTCTTTCTAAAATTACATGACAGACATTTAGGCTCCACCGTTGTAGCTTTGATTTAGAACGGCTGCTCAGAACCGTATAGGAGACCTGACATGGAATACAGCCATGTTACAATGGTCACCATGGAGGACACGTGTCTGAGAGATAGAAAAGACTTTAACACGCGTGTAGCACGTGTTGATCTTTAATAGGAAATACGGTGAACAGACGAGATGCTTCTAATCCATATAAATTAGCAGTGTAGAATTCCAGCTAGTGTAGCGTGGTCATGTAGAGCAGTGGTCCCCAACCCCCGGGCCGCGGACCGGTACCGGTCCGAGGACCAAATGGTACCGGGCCGCCCAAGGAACATTAAATTGTTTCCATTTTATTTCCTGTGGTGTATTTCTCTCGGGTTTGTGCGACTTTCCATGGACGAGAGGTTAACCGGGAGCTGAGAGACGTCACCTAAAGCCGCACCGATACCGTGCATGCGCAAAATATCGTGATATCGGGCCGGGTTTAGGTGACGTCTGGAGCTGAGCGGCTGCGAGCGGCAGTGGTGTTGTAGCTTTGGTGGAGAGAGAAGGTGTGTATCGCTCTTCTCTCTGTTCACCGGTACTTTGTCATGTTTAACAGTGCTTGGTGTACGTGTATATTGTGTTTGCTCAAATTTAACCCACAAATTAGCAACAATGAGCACGAAACAGACGTCGTTAGTAAGTTAGAAACTCTGCCGGTGTTCTGGATTAAAGTCATGGCGGAATACCCTGAGATTGTCACCACAGCACTTACATCCCTATCGTCATGTCCGACATGCTATCTGTGTGAAGCGGGGATTTCTGCAGTGACGGCAACCGAAACAAAACGACGGAATAAAGTGGACATAAGCGACACACTTCGGGTGACATTGTCTCCTGTTACCCCAGATGGAACCGTCTCGTTGTAAAGAAACAAGCTCAGGGTTCTCATTGGTTTAGTGTTGTAGTGAGTTAAAAAGGCAAGTTTAAATACAATTACATTAAAATTATTCATTTTAATTTAATCGTATAGCCGCCACCCCCCTCCCCCAGCGGGCCGCGGTAAAATTACCAAATCATTGACTGCAATGAACACACACACACACATAGCAGTGAACACACACACCGTGAACACACACACAGCAGTGAACACACACACACACACACACACACACACAAACAGCAGTGAACACACACACACGGACACACACACCGTGAACACACACACACACACACACACACACACACACACACAGCAGTGAACACACACTCGAACCCACAACCTTAGGATTACGAGTCAGACTCTCTAACCATTAGGCCACGACTTCCCAAAATTAAATTCTGTATAAATTCTCTCTAGCTCATGAACACGTAGGATGTAAACATTGTTGCTATGGTGATGTTTTCTTTAAAGAGACCTTTATTAACGTTTATGAAGGAGTCTCCAGTGTCAGTGCATTAGAACTGTCTCGTCATCCTCAGGACGGAGGAGTTTGCTCAGTTCACCATCGTTCTGAACCTCTGAATAAGAAGTAGGCCGTGTCGTGATGCAGTAGCTCTGCTTCATCACGTTACCACGTTACTGAACGACAGCGAGAGTATCTCAGCTGATAAAATGTCTCACTGAGCTTCCTGTGAGAAATGAGATTTCTGGAAGAAACAGGAAAGCGCTGGCAGTCGCCCGGCCTCTGACTTCCTCTGTGCTGCTTCTGATTTTCTATTTTCTGCGCCGTGTTTATTCTTCGTCTCGGGCCTCGTCTGTGTTTGTTTAACAGCCGGAGACCGAGTTTCAGCTCGGCCGCGCTCCATCGGGATCGGCGCCGTGGCTCGGAATATTCCTGGAGACGCTTCAGAAGCTGCAGATTAGGATGCCGATGATGTCGACGTCAGGAGAAATGTCAGGAAAACCATCAACTTTTCAGTAACGGAGTGATTTATAGGTCAGAGTGTTTATAGAGCAGAGAGACACGCGAAGTGATGCGTGTCAAAATTTAGCCTCAAATATTCTGTGATGATATCCGGAGACGAGTCCATTATTTATTTATCGAGCCGACGGATTCTCTGGGAACTTCCTCGGCTCTGTATTTTCCTCCGTTCGTTTCTCTTTTATACGAGTGTTAATTTTGTGTTTATCCATTCAGAGGATTGAGCTTTACTCCTGGGGACAGCCGAGCTGAGGAAGGTGTTGGGACCGGAGCGGCGTTTATCTGTGCACCGTTCACTTCCCCATCGTTTCAGAAAAATAATAAAAGCTGTCACTCAAACAGGAAGAAGAAAAAGAAGAAGAGAAAATAATAATACTAAAAAAAAAAAAGAAATCCCCACTGAAATTCAGCCGAGCGGCCCGGAGAGATTTACTTTCGCCTGAATAACGTATCGGCGCTTTGTGTCAGATTTTTCAGTTCTCAGCCAACAGATGGAACTTTTTTCCTTTGAAACGGAATCCATTTTCTTCTTTTTTTTCCCACCAAAACGGATAGAAGCCTTTTTCCTCCCCCTCGATTCAGCAGATGATCCTCCGCTGCTCATCTATCGTCTCCTCTCACGCGAAATTCGTGCAGACGCTAAAGTTGGAGTTAGAGTTAACTCGGATCAGATGTGGGGACATTTATATGGGGCAGTCGTGACCTAATGGTTAGAGAGTCTGACTTGTAACCCGAAGGTTGTGGGTTCGAGTCTCGGGCCGGTCACACCCAAACCCCCCAACTGCTCCCCGGGCACCGCAGCATAAATGGCTGCCCACTGCTCCGGGTGTGTGTTCACGGTGTGTGTGCGCACATAGAAATGAAATAAAATAGTGAAGTGAAGTGACATACGGCTAAGTACAGTGACTCATACTCAGAATTCTTTCTCTGCATTTGACCCATCCAAAGTGTGTCCTCTTGGTCCATGTTGGGCAGTGCAGTGCGTATAATCCCTGTAGAGAATACACACACACACACACACACACACACACACACACACACACACACACACACACACACACACACACACACCCAGAGCAGTGGGCAGCCATTTATGCTGCGGCGCCCGGGGAGCAGTTGGGGGGTTCAGTGCCTTGCTCACGGGCACCTCAGTCGTGACCGGCCCGAGACTCGAACCCACAACCTTCGGGTTACAAGTCAGACTCTCTAACCATTAGAATGGTTAATGATTAGAACTGCCCAATAGAAAGCAAATAGAAAGCAGATGTAGAAATGTCTGAGAAGTTTGAGTCTATAAACTCGAGCTAGTGTAGAAATAAGAATTCTATGTTAGCGTTTCAGCAGCGGTTTTTTCTGCCTAAGAATTCCAGGCATTTTATTTTGCCTTTCCCTCAAATCGATTCCAGACCCTGCGGTTTCCTGCTCGTCGTTCCCTTCGGGATGAAACCGTCTGGAACCTCGTCCAGTTTCCAGGAAATGAAAAGGTCCTTTCTTTCTTTCCTGTTTTTCCCCCCGTCTTGGCCGTGTCGGAGCTCTCGGTGTCGTCTCGTCGTGGTTCAAAGGAAGCAGAAACACGCCGAAATCACGCAGCGTGACAGAAATCCTCCGACAGGAAGTGAGGGAATCTCGGCTCTTTATTAACCTCGTACGCTTTAATTATGGATGAAACACGTCGTGAGCGGATTGAAAAGCTGCGCAGATGCAGATGTCTTCAGTGTGTGTGTGTGTTTATAACGCGCTCATTAACATTCTGCCGTATTCAGCAGTCAGCGCTCCGGAGTGGAGGATTAGAATAGACGAGTGACTGAAGACATAATTACCACCTTATTGATGTACGAGAGAAGAGAGAGAGAAAAAGAAAGAGTTTAAAACAACTGGAAATCTCATCACACTGACATTGGGGGAAAAAGGGAACAAAGGAGGAAGAATAATGTGCAGATTTTACTGCTTTGAATATTATATTGAATATAAAGAATAAAAGATTGGACTTAATGATCTCGTGCTATTAACGTCGTCACCTCAGGGACGTTACTCCGTTTTACCTTCTATCGCAACTGACTGATAATTCCTTTCGAATATTCCTTTCATTTGCATTTAATCACTAAAACCAGAATGAACTAAATAAATAAAATAAATGAAATAAATTTTATTTTAGTGAAATAAAAATAAAATCTATCTAATTAAATAATAAAAATAATCCTTAGACCGTAAAATGATTTTTGTTTCTCCTTAACTTTTTTGTTTTGTTTTTTCTTTAGAATTTCTTCCCTAACTCAAAAGGAGAGGAGCAAAAAAATGGACAAGGAAACAATAATAAAAATCTATTTAAAAAAATAAAATAAAATAAACGAATTAAAAAATAAAGGAAGAAAATAAATTGTATAACGGCAGGAAATCCGATCACTTTATTTATGGAGCGTTCTTGGGAAAAAAAAAAAGGAAATTTTTATTCTTCTCCATAAAATGAAAGGATCAGATGTAATGATGTCATTATAACCCGTCGCTAATGGATGTTATAAAGTATTATTATTTTAATCTCCGTAGTCTGATAATTACTTTCAAGTATTTTATTTGCGTTTAATCGCTAGAACAAGATTGATCTTCATCTTCATTCCTCATCATTAACTCTCTTTTTAATCGATTCGATAATTGTTTTTAGCTGAAAAACAAATGAAAGTCTTTTATTTCTGATCTTATTTCTGTTTTTTATGCCAAACAGATTGTGTGTGTTTTGTGAAGAGGATGAAGAATAAATGAACAGAAATCTCACAGAGGTTGGAAAATGTTTGTGGTTATTAAAACGTCGGCGTCGGGATTCTGCACGTAGACACGTGGAAGTGACGCACGCGAGAAGACGGACGGGTGATGAGAAAGTTTAATGTGAGCGGAGTGTGTAGAACCGAGCGAGGCCTTGTAGTGCGTAATTACAGCTTTCTAATGCCTTTACACACACGCAAACACACACACACACACACACACACACACACACACACACACACACACACACACACACACACACACACACTGTTGTAGTGGCTTTTACTGCAGATTTCGCTCCCGTAAACGGAACTGTACAAATTTAAAGGAACATTTCTCTTAAACATCAGTGTAGCTATCAATGTTGGAATTAAATGTTCCTCGTGGGTTCTTGCAATGGTTCATGGTTCATGGTTCCTCCTGGGGTTTAGAAACAGACACTGGAGACTCCTTCCAGAAATATTAAAGAAACATTTCCATAAAAGAAAACTGTTTCGTATCTGGATTTTTAAAATATGTTTATTGTTAGTGGCATAATCATTGTTACTATAGAAACGATTTAACAGGTGGTTACTATAGAAACAATATAACAGGTGGTTACTGTATAGAAACGGTATAACAGGTGCTTACTATAGAAATGATATAACATGTGGTTACTATATAAACGATATAACAGGTGGTTACTATAGAAACGATATAACAGGTGATTACTATAGAAACGATAAAGATAATGGGTGGTTACTATAGAAATGATAAAGATAACGGGTGGTTACTATAGAAACGATAAAGATAATGGGTGGTTACTATAGAAACGCTAAAGATAATGAGTGGTTACTATAGAAACGCTAAAGATAATGGGTGGTTACTATAGAAACGATAAAGATAATGGGTGGTTACTATAGAAACGATAAAGATAATGGGTGGTTACTATAGAAACGATAAAGATAATGGGTGGTTACTATAGAAACGATAAAGATAACAGGTGGTTACTATAGAAACGATAAAGATAACGGGTGGTTAGTATAGAACGATAAAGATAATGGGTGGTTACTATAGAAACGCTAAAGATAACGAACGGGTGGTTACTATAGAAACGATAAAGATAATGGGTGGTTACTATAGAAACGCTAAAGATAATGGGTGGTTACTATAGAAACGATAAAGATAACGGGTGGTTACTATAGAAACGATAAAGATAACGGGTGGTTACTATAGAAACGATAAAGATAATGGGTGGTTGCTATAGAAACGCTAAAGATAATGGGTGGTTACTATAGAAACAATAGCCCTAAGCCTTATTTGATTTCAGTAGCTAGTGGTATTTGTTAACATGGCGTCTGGATGTGTGTATTTTTAAGTTGGCCGAGAGGAAACATCACCTCTGAAGGAGCTTCTCAGGATCAGAGGTCTTTATTTGTTGGTGGTCTTGCTGTATTTGTATGAGGAATCGAGCTCACAGAGTCGTTCTCACTCTCACACAGACACCAGCGTCTCTCTTCACTGCCGTTAGCGCTCAGGCTCTTAACCTTGTGAACAGAGGCTGAGAGTTCTGTGTGAAACGTGACACTCAGACGCTCGTGTTCAAGTGTAAAAGGGCACGAGCTTATTTTACTGACACAGAGAACCACACGGCCTGGAAGAACCAAGGAGAGCCTTCTCTTCTCTTCTCTTCTCTTCTCTTCTCTTCTCTTCTCTTCTCTTCTCTTCTCTTCTCTTCTCTTCTCTGTGTGTGTGTGTGTTTGTTTGGTGTGAGTGTTGAGGGAGGGGGGGGGGGGGGGGGGGGTGGGCCGCGGGGGGGAGAGTGGGAGTGGGGTGGAGGGGGGGGGGGGGGACACTGTTGGGGGGGGGGGGGGGGTGGGGGGTGTGGGGGGGGGGGTTGGCTCGCGGGGTGGAGGTAGACGGGGGTGGGGGGGGGGGGGGGAGTGGAGAGGGGGG
>NC_062518.1:734597-737097 GCF_022655615.1 Tachysurus fulvidraco
AAGAGTGGGTGGATTAGAGTCAGGTGGGGGAAGAGAGACAGGTGGGGAAGAGAGACAGGTGGGGGAAGAGAGACAGGTGGGGAAGAGAGATGGGTGGGGAAGAGAGACAGGTGGGGAAGAGAGACCGGTGAAGATGAGAAACAGGTGAAGATGAGAGACAGGTGGACCAGAGAGACAGGTGGAGATGAGAGATAGTTGGGGAAGAGAGTCAGGTGGGGATGAGAGACAGGTGGAGAAGAGAGACAGCTGGAGATGAGAGACAGTTAGGGAAGAGAGACAGCTAGAGATAAGAGACAGTTAGGGAAGAGAGACAGTTGGGGATGAGAGACTGGTGGAGATGAGAGACAGATGGAGATGAGAGACAGTTGGGGAAGAGAGACAGTTGGGGAAGAGAGACCGGTGGAGAAGAGAGACAGTTGGGGAAGAGAGACAGGTGGAGAAGAGAGACAGGTAAAGCAGTGAAATGGTGCTGCAGTAAATGTGAGGGTTTTTACAGCTTCCTTAACTATTCCAATAAGTCCAATCTCTTCAAGCTCCATTGTCCCATTATTTCTCCTGCTCAGAGCCCCGGGGGCAGCTGCCCGGATATTACCCCCCACTTCATGCCCACCTGCCATCCTGCACCTTCCACCTCCTGTCATCACTTCCTGAACTGTCTGCTCTCGCATCCTAGAGTCCTGCTGAGGATCAATCCAGAGACTTCTGAGTTGAAGCTCATCCATGAGCCCTGAGCTGGAGATAAGAGTGTGATGTTAACTAACTGCAGCAGCACATGACAGGAAGTGACTGACGCTGTGTACCGAGGGTCCGACTGCAAAAGATCAAAGAGCAGCGACTTTAATAAAGTTTATTGGAAAAGGAGATGGTGGAGCTCCAGAGCTTCATCACGTTTCATCACTTCATTCCTGCAGATTCTTTCAGGAACAGGAAGTGTGACTAACAACACACACTCACACACACACACACACACACACACACACAAACACACACTCACACACACTCACACACACACACACACACACACACACACAAAAAATTTCACACACAAACACACACTCACACACACACTCACACACACACACACACACACACACACACACACACACACACACACACACACACAAATTTCACACACACACACACACACACACACACACACACACACACACACACACACACACTCACAGACACACACTCACAGACACACACACACTCACAGACACACACTCACACTCTCAAACACACACACACACACACACACACACACACACACACACACACACACACACACACACACACACACACACACACACAGTCACACACACACATCCTTCAGGTCAGCAGGTTGTGGGGTCATTACCCATAATCCCTCACAATCACTCTGACCCAACTAAGGTTCGAACCGGCATCGTCCTGAGTTATTTATTTAGTTGTTTGTTTATTTGTTTATTTCATATTTTTGTAAGCACCAGGGAGCTGCTGTAGTGAAATGTTTTGGTCTAATAAATTGCTTCGTGCCAAATAATGTTGAAGATTCAATTTTAAATATGTTTGTGCTTGTTTTTATCTAATGTTGTTTATGCAGTAAAGTGCATATATAAAGTTTATAAACACACACACACACACACACACACACACACACACACACACACACACACACACACACACACTGTAGAAGATGTTTTGTCACTTCTCTGCTTGAAGATATAAGATATCCAATCTAATCATTGTGTGTGTGTGTGTGTGTTTGTGTGTGTGTGTGTGTGTGTGTGTGTGTGTGTGTGTGTGTGTGTGTGTGTGTGTGTGTGTGTGTGTTTGTGTGTGTGTGTGTGTTTGTGTTTATTGTAGGTGTTTATTCGATGTCAGTAACGGAGGATAAAGTGCCAGGAGAAGAAGTGGGCCGTCTGAAGGCCAGAGATTCAGACCTGGGAGAGAACGGCCTGGTGGAGTACACACTGCTCGAAGGAGATGGAATGAACTCGTTTGAGATCAGCAAAGACTCAGAGACTCAGGAGGCTGTCATCAAACTGAAGAAGGTGTGTGTGTGAGAGAGAGAGAGAGAGAGAGAGAGAGAGAGAGAGAGAGAGAGAGAGAGAGAGAGAGAGAGAGAGAGAGAGAGAGAGAGAGAGACAGATTAGTTTTTAGTTTCACTAGTAGTTAGTGGACTAAAGAGTCAAAGAAAAATTATGAGAGAATGAGAGGTGGGAGATTAAATAATAGATAGATAGATAGATAGATAGATAGATAGATAGATAGATAGATAGATAGATAGATAGATAGATAGATAGATAGATAGATAGGTGTGTGTGTGTGTGTGTGTGTGTGTGTGTGTGTATTTTCTTTTAGAAGAATCAATGAATTAACACAACAGTGAATCAATGAATCAATACAGCAGTGAATCAATGAATCAACAACTCAGTGACTCAGTGAATAAAAGAGTTTGTAATTAAACAAAAAGACTAAAGTGCATCAGGAGAAGATCAGTGATGTGTGAGGGATT
>NC_062518.1:739022-749022 GCF_022655615.1 Tachysurus fulvidraco
GAAAAAAAGCCATGGGAGGGGGGGGGTGGGGGGGGGGGGGGGCGGGGGGCGGGCGGGGGGAGGGAAGAAGAGAAATGAAGAGATGGGGGGGGGTGGGGGGGGGGGGGGGGGGGGGAAGGGGGGGAAAGAGGAAAAGGGGGATAGGGGGGGGATAAAAAAAAAAAAGAAAACTGTGAGAGTCGTGTTAGAGACGACTTTTGAAAAGGTTATACAATTTTCTCTGTATTGGGATCAATGCAGAGTGAAGTGAGCCACACACAACTTTCCCTAGCTTGAAGTTATTATCCCCACCCCGTTTCCTCTTGTGTCTCTTTTATTTGCTTACCCACCCAAAATTTCTCTTTTTTTTGTTTTGTAGTTTTTTTAGATCTACTTGACTTGTGAAAAACGATATCAAGCATTCTTTCTCCCTTTAAACCGCCCAAGGGCAGTGGGTAAATGTGTTTCCTCCAATGGAACAGCCAACGAATCCTTCTGGTTTTTAAAATTAGACTCTTCCTGAGTTAGTCAGGTGTTAGCTTGTGCTCATTAGAACACATAATCCTACTGGTTTCCATGTTACCACGGTCCCACACAGCAGCTATCGACCCGTATGTGAGTTCTTCAAAGACTCGTGTTCATCCAGAGGTAACTGAGATCCTTACAATGAGGGTGAATCTTTCATCGTTCAGTTTGGATGGATTGAATTTTCCATTTCAGCTCTGACCTTTGAGGAGATGAAGGAGTTGAGAATTGAGACCATCATCTGCAAAGCGCTTTATGAAGGTCCTGTGAGGAACGACAGGTTCCCGAACCGTAGAACAGACCCTTCTAGTTCTCAATAATCTGTAGATACGCCGTCACATATTAAACCAATAGAAGTATACCACAAGCGTGCTTTCTGAATTCTGGGCTCGGATTGGTCATAAATGAGTTCTTTCTCTAACTACTGATCTGAGCAACTGATCTATACGATCACGTGAATTAAACTTAAACCGTTTCTATGGTAACAAGCTGTATCACGGCGTGTACAGAGGGAGCTCTCTGCATAAAAAGAAAGCCTAATATACCTTAACGTGGTGATGGGCTTGCATCTGTGAGGAGAACATCTATAATATGTCGAGTGTCTGGAAGGAGTCTCTCCGGTGTCAGGACCCTCAGGACCAAGTCTGGTGCTGTGGGGTAATAGGAATAAAACACTGAGCGTTCTGGCTGTGGGAAACTTGTGAAAACGCTGACGGTGGACTGAATGAAGACAGACTGATGAATGATTTGATTTTTAGCAGATAAACTTTAAAGTGAAAAAGTCCTGACAAGCGAAATTCTTTTAATTAGCTTAAACTTAGACTGGGGAGAATGTTCATGCTCAGTGCCTGGAAAAAGAGTTGGCGTTTGAAGCTTTATTTTATATTTTCATTATTTATTCGTTTACTCTTTTCTTCACTCGATGCCGTTTTTCTTCTTCCCCCCCCACCAAGCTCTCGTGCCTGTGTAGGTAGTTATTTTTATAAATATAGCAGTCGACGCCTGGTTGGCTTTGAGAGGACACGAGAGTGCCATAATGGTCCCTCGCTCTGCCTGCCTCGGCATGTGTTGTTTTAACACACACACACAGCACTGCTATGATGCAATCACAAAACGCACACACACCCAAGCCACACACACCCACACTCGGTTTCTCGAAGGGGCTCGCTGGTGCCTGCAGATGCATCGGAAAAATGAATTGATGCCGTAGTCCACCTGTAGTGTTTATGTGTCAGTTCGCTTTTCGTGCTCAGGAACCGTGACTCATAAACCCAGTTAACACTTTTCTTCTGTTCGGAAAACAATAGAAGCCACTTGTTAAAGGTATGGGGGGGGGAAGAAATATAATTTTTCACAACCAACAATTCACGTTTCTCACGTCCAACATTTTTTGTAACAGCCATTAAATGGTTCATACATGCAGTGAATGCCTTTACGGATGTTTTTGCTTCTCCGGCCGTGGACGTCGCTCCGGTGAGTTTTTCTCTCTTCCTTTCTGAGAGCGAACAAAAAATATTGGGTACTAAGGGTAGGATTAAAGATTTGGAGGCTAAGCACATTTTCCTTTCCCGGGTCCCCATCGTTCGCCAGAACGTTCCTGAACAGGGCGTAAAAGCATGGAGGCCCCTGAGGGGTTCGGATCTGGCGCCACACAATTAGTTTATAATAATCGATTACAAATGAAAAGGACATGAATTGTGGCCGAACATTAAATTTAGCCATGAAGAGTGCGAGGAGAAAACTAATTGTCACGCTGTATTTAAAAAACAAAACAAACTAGAGATGGGTGGATTGGAGAGTAAATTCAATGAGCATTTGTGAGATAGTGAACAAAGTAACAGGGGGGGAAAGTGAGGGCGAGGGTGGTGGATAAGTAGAGACATGTGGTGGAAGAAGGGATACATGGTGGGAGTAGGAGGGGAAAGATATTGTTGGGGAAGAGATCAGTGTGGAAGAGAGACCCGGTGCAGATGAGAACCAGGTGAAGATGATAGACAGGTTGACCATATAGACAGGTGGAGAGGAGATAGTTGGGAAGAGGCAGTGGGGATGAAGAAGACAGTGGAGAGAGAGACACTGGTCGCTGCCGAGACAGTTAGGGAAGAGGCCAGCTTGAGACAGATAAGAGACAGTTATGAAGAGGACAGTTGGGGTGATGAGACTGTGTGGAGATGAGAGACAGATGGAGATGATAGACATTGGTAATAGAGACAGTTGGGGAAGAGAGCCGTTGAGAAGAAGAACAGTTTGAATAGAGACAGGTGGAGAAGATAGACAGGTAAATCAGTGAAAATGTTGCTGCAGTCACTGTGGGGTTTTAACATTTTATTGTTACAGCTTTCCTTAACTATGCCATAAGTCCCATCATCTCTTCAATAGCTCCATTGTCCAGTATTTCTCCTGGCTCAAAGCCCCGGGGCAGCTTCCCGGGATATTCCCTTACCCCCCACTTCATGCCCACCTGGGAAAAAAAAAAAAGGTGCCATCCTGCACCTTCCTCCAGCCGTCCTGTCGAAGCACGTCCGTGAACGCAACCTTCTGCTCTGCGCACTGTCCTAGATGGGGCAGAGGGGGGTCCTGGCGTGGGAGGGGGTCGGGGGGGTGTGCCAGAGAGAGACTTGGGGGTCGTGAGTTGAGAGGGCGTCATGCACATGACCCTGAGCTGTAGATATGTGATGTTAACTAACTCGTGCAGCGACATGACAGGAAGTGACTGACTGCTGTGTACCGAGGTCATACGCAAAAATCAAAGAGCAAGCGACTTAATAAATTTAGTGGAAAAGGAGATAGGGTGGAGCTCCCGAGCTTCATCACGTTTCAAAAATCTCACTTCATTCCTGCCGGATTTTTCAGGAACGAAGTTTGGGACTACCACACACTCAACACACACACACACACACACACACACAAACCCCCCTCACACACACTCCACACACACAACACCCACACACACACACACAAAAAATTTCACACACACCAACACACACCACACCCACACTCACACACACACACCCCCACAACACACACACACACACCAGACACACACAATTCACACACAACACACACACACACACACACACACACACACACCCACACTACGACACCCCCCAGCACACACTCACAACACACACTCACCCCACACACAACCCTCACAACACACACTCATCACGCCCACCCAAAAACACCCACACACACATACACACCCCACCACCCACCCACACCCACACACACACACACACGACCCACCCCACCCACCACATTCACCCCACCCACATCCTTGCCTGTCAGCAGGTTTGTGGGTCCATTAACCCATATCCCCTCTCACAATCACGTCTGACCCACGACGGTTCGAACCGGCATTCGCCTGATTTGGGACTAGTAAGAAGAGGGTTCATAAAAAAAGGTGTGGAGGGGGGATTGTGTGATTTATTTTGGTTTGTGGCATTTTTTGGTAAGCCACGGCGTGTAGAGCGGGAAGTGCGGCTGTAGGTGGGAGATGTTTTCGTGGATGTCTAGAATAATGATGGGGGTGCGCGGTATGAGGGAGGGTAGGGGGAGGAGTCGTGCCAATATGTTAAGATGAGGAGGGGGGGGGGGGTAGAAATAGAGGGAAATATGTGACAACAGGGGGGGAAAAATGTAGGGGTGTTTTGCTGTTGCTTGTTTTTATCGACTGTTTTTTATTGGACATAGAAGGTGCATATATAAAGTTGAGAAAAAACCACAGACATACCACAGCACAACAAGGCAACACCCCACACAACCACACACACACACACAACACCCCAACACACCCGAAAAGCGAACACACACCCACACTAAGCGGTCAATAAGAGTTTTTGTCACTTTCCTGCTTGAACGATAGTAGGATATGATCGCCTCTAATCATTGTGTGTGTGGGTGGCGTGTGTTTGTGTGTGTGGTGTGTGGTGGTGGGTGATGGTTGTGGTGTGTGTGTGTGTGTGTGTGTTGGGTGTGTGTAGATGTTGTTGTGTGTGCTAGGTGGGTACGTTGTAGTTGTGTGTTTCTTGTCGGTGTTTTCTCTTCTAACGGTGTCCGTCCCGCGTGTATAAGTGCCAGGATAAGAAGTGGGGCCGTCGAGGCCAGAGTATCTGCGCAGGACCTGGGAGAGACGGGATGAGCGGACTGGGTGGAGTACACACTGCTCGAGAGGAGCTCAGGGTTGGAATGCAACGGGTGCGGGTGGAGGTACGCGGATGAGGAGTGGCTGGTCGGGTGCAAAGACCTAGCAGAGACGCGAGCTGGCTGATGCCCAACGGAAAGATATGTGTGTGGTGGGTGGTTAGAGGAGAGGAGCGAGTAGGGAGGAGAGAGAGATGGGGAGGATAGTGAGGAAGAAAGTGACTAGAGAGAGAGAGCGAAGTAGAGCTACACATTTGGAACAGATAGAGCCGAGCTAGAGAGAGAGAGAGGAGAGAGAGCGATGGAGAGATTATTTTAGTTTCACTATGTAGTTAGTGGACTAAATGATTCAAAGACAAATTATGAGGAATGATAGTGGTAGATTAAATATCCTCAGCCTGCGTAGATCCTCGCTCTCTACTAGCTATCTTATCGGCATAGCTCGCTACGATAGATCGATACTAGATGCTAATCGGTGTGTGTGGTGTGTGTGTGTGTGTGGTATTTTTTTAAAGAATGCAATGTATTACCACAACAGGGAATCCAAGAGATCATACAACAGCAGTGAATCATGAATCAACACTCAGTGACTCAGTGAATAAGAGTGTGTAATTAAACAATAGACTAAAGTGCATCAGGAGAGATCAGTGACGGTGTGAGGTGATTCCTCCGCTCCACAGAGCTGTCATAGTGGCCTGCCGCAAAAAACCACTGGTCAATAACGCAGTGGAGTCCTGGGTGACTCTGAGTGGCCAAAGAGTATGGTGAGGAAATAAAAAGAGGAACAACAGGAGTGTGGGGCAGGTTGTGTGTGTGATGATGGTGGGTAGTTGTGTGTTGTGTGTGTGGGTGTGTGTGTTGTGTGTGTTGAGCCAGAGGCATATGCAGCACCCAGAATATTACATTTTATTCAGAACAGTATAGGATGGTGCTAGCAGAACAATGTACGACGGATGTGCCAGCGTTGCTCTCGAGCTAACATAACGCTGGGCCGATCACCTCTCGGGAAGGAAGGAGAATCATCACCTGTGGCTCTCAAGCCGTTCTGTAAATTAAAGTCGACATTACTGACAGAAAATTGCCGGCTTTTTAATCAACGTATTCTGTGGTGAAGGGGCGACGAGACTCAGGGTGTGAATATTAGAAGCATCTACAACTTTTATTGGTGAATATTATCACATGGCCTTGTTGAGGCTTCAGGCTGTTCACTTATTTGGAGCCAAAATAAACACTCACTGATGGGGAGAGAGAGAGAGAGAGAGAGGAGAGAGAGACCAAGATAGAGAGAAGAGGGAGAGAGGGAAGACAGAGAGAGACAGAGAGAGAGAGAGGACTATAGATAGAGAGAGAGAGAGATAGAGAGATATAGCGAGAGAGAGGAGAAAGAGACATGAGTAAGAAAGGAGATAGCAGAGAGAGACGGAGATATATAAAAAGATAGATAACTAGAGAGAACCGAGACGAGAGACACAGAGTAGAGAGAGAGATATATGAGAAAAGAGGCGAGAGAAAGTCTTAATATATAGAGAGAGATACAGATAATGACAGATAGACATATAGATGCTGAGAGATATGATGAAAATGAGAGAACATATTAGAAGAGATACAGAGGGATGAGGATCAAAGAAAGATAGAGAAATATATATTACATAGATTAGGGAGGAGGGGGGAATGGGTAGTGACTATACATATATATGCTTATAATATCATTTAGATCTATAGATACAGATATATGCGAAAATATCCAGCGGGACCGATACAGAGTTGAATGAACTCCGTTTGATATCAGCCCATCCTCATACTACTCAGGGATTCTGCCTCAAACTGAATAATACGGTTACCATGGCTGATAGATTGAAATTATCTATATAGAGTAGAAGGAGGAGTGAGGATCCACAGAGATGCATAGGTATAGAGTAGAGAACGAGAGGCTTCAGATTACTTACTTGGTAGATACTAGATAGTCTATAATATATTATACAGATCAAGATATATATAAAAGAAAGACGGATGAGAAAGCACGTGGGATGAACATATGTATAAGAGAGAGAATAAGGTTACAGGACAGAATATGACATAGAGAATATGAGACAACAGAGAGAGAGAGTGTTGCAACGTTCTCAAAGGGACAGTGTTGTTAAGCAGGTGAGCGAAAAGTCCAGGGACCAACAGAACTTTAAGTTTCTATAGCCGAAAGCCGTGTAGGTTTACTCAGATAGGGGGCAGTTAAGATGTGTGCGTTAGCTAATTTTACACCTCGCATAGGGGGAAGAACCAAATGGGTGAGACGTATGCACACGAAAGAAAGAAAGAAATAAAGAAAGAAGAAAAAGAGAAAGAAAGAAAGACAGAAAAGAAACAGCGTTGAATACACAAAAGTAACTCAGAAAAAACTCAAATAAAAGCAATAAGAGGGATCGAATAGGTACGGAGACAAGCATAAGAAACACAAAGGAATTAAAAATGGAAAAAAGAATAAATAAATAAAGAAGTGTGTGGCTTCAGTCACAGGTTTTTATCTAAAAAAAGATTTCTTTGACAGGATAGTTGGGAGATCAGGCCCGGGCTCTTCGCGTCCTTTATTATTCTGGCCGCTGGTATGTGTTTCCTAAGTGTGTCAGATTGAGGGGTGTGAGTGATATAGAGAGATTAAGGGAGGGGGGGGAGAAATAAGTGTTAGATGAGGGTATAGGTGCCAAGATATTCTCTGATCCTCTGCTTTTTTGGCTCTACGTGCCTCTACGATCTGCTTGGCTCTCTCTTCTCTCGACTCTTCTTTTTTTTCTCTTCTTTCCTCTTCTTTTCCCCATATCTGGTTTTTCCACCATTTTTTTTCTTCATAAGGAATACAATATACTCATAATAATAAAACGAAAGAAAAAGAGAAAACAAATAAAGTAAGACAGGAAGAATTAAGAGTGTTTTTAATGTGCTGTGTCCTAAGATGGTGTTGGAGGGGAGAGTCTGATAGGTGTTACTAGTTGGGTTTTTTGGGTTAGGTTGTCAGAATGGCGCGGTGTTGGGGCTGACGTGGTGTTGGTGGCATATATGGGTAGGTATGCTGTTGTGGTTGTGTGTATGGGGGGGGGGAGGGTACATTGGCTTTGAAGGCTGGCGATTGACTGTGTGATGGGGCTGGTGAGTCGTGTGTGGCCGGAGGCCAAGCCTTCTGTGTGTATTGGCACTGGAGAATTCGTGTGTGTGTGTGTGTTTGATAGCATGCAGCCCGTGTGGGGCTGGATTGTAGCGTGTTTTGGGGGGGGGGGGGTGTGTGTGTGGCGTCGAGGGGAGAGAGGGTCGGCTCCAGGGTGTTTGGGTGCGCGCGTGATGCCGCTGTGTTTCGGGACAGCCCGTGCTGCGCGTGGTGAGGGGCGGGTCGGAATGACGCGCGATGTGGAATGCGGGGCGGGCGCTGGTCCGTTCGGCCGGGGTTGGGTATCGCACGGTTGAGGGCGGGGATGTCGGGGGGGTGGAGCAGCCTGGAGTGGTCGGCAGGATTGCAGGATGGGCGCCAATAGTGGCTGGTTGCGAATTGCCGATCTGCGCCGGCATGGGCGGGTTAGGGAGGGGGCAGACGGGGGGTTTTTGTCTGCTGCTGTTTTGTGTTGAGTCCCATTCCGGTCTGGTTGTTTTAGGATTGGGCGGTGTCTTGCTACGACTAATGACTGTCGTTTTTCGTCGCCCTGCGTTGAGGCTCGATGTGTGACATTCCGATGCTTGTTTGTTGATGTGTTGGTGGTGTTTGCCAGTTTCGTGTTTGCGTTGGTGGCGTTAGTGTTCCTACTGGCAATGTTTCGTGGTGTCATTGCGGGGGAGGGTCAGGTTTGCGCGTGTTTGTTCTGTGTGTTTTTATGGGGTGTTCGATGTTGTGTTTTTGTGTGTCGTGTGGTGTGTTGTTTGTGTGTGTGTTTGTTTGTGTGAGTTGTGTGGTTTTGTGTGGGTGTTCGTGTGTTGTGTTGTGGAGTGTATGTTATAGCAGACTCGCTCTCTCTAAGAGATGTTGTGTGTTTGTGTGTGTGGTAGAGGGAGGTTGTGGAGGGTTGGGTGTGGGGACTATAGGAAGGGGCGAGTAGTTAGGGAGGAGACGAGGTGGGGTAGAGGTGTGTCTGGGTGGTGTGGGGTCAGTTGTGATGTATGGGTGTGTTCGATGGTGTTAATTTGGAGTGATGTGAGTGTGTGTGATCAGTTTGCTGTTTGGGTGGGTTAGATGAGTGGTGTGTGGTGTGTCCGTTGTTGGGGTGAATGGATCCTGTCTGGTGTGCGAGGGATATTGAGGGCGGCGGGGGAGCCTGTGGGGGTGCTGCGCGGGTTCCTCTTTGTGTTCCGTGGTGTGGTGTTTGTTTTTTGTTGGGGTGTTCTTTGTGTGTTCGTGTGTGGTTCGTTGGTGTGTTTTCGTGTGTGGTTTGTGGTTTGTTTTGTGTCGTGTAGGATGCGAGATGTTTGATAGTGTATTGCCTCGCATATGCCATTTAGTGGTAGGCAGCGGATCAATAATGCAATACAATTCTTTTAACTAGTGGGAGAGGAGGGGGGTAAACAAGGGTAACCGACGTGCACGGGATAGGGGGGTGGAGGGGCTGTGTGTGGTGTGTGGTGGTGGGGGTGTGTGGTGTTTGTGTGTGGGTTGTGTGGTGGTGGTGTTTTTAGTGGTTGGGGTTTGAAAAGGACGTGGTAGATCTTTTTTAGTTTATGATGACCTCTGGAGTGTGTTTGCTTCATACCCTCTTGTGGTTGAGTGGATCATAGGGAGGGAGGGGTGCGTCGAGCGTTGGCCCGAACTCGTTTTCCAAGGCAGCGCAGTGAAACAATAATTCAGGATTCACTTAATTCCACTGAACAGCGAAAGAATCAGTGAATCAGTGAATCTGTGAGTCAAATTCGATTTCGAGGGTATGTGCTTGCTCTTAAGAGTCCCTGATGGATGTGCAGCAATGAGGGAGAGGAGAATAGTGGCAATGGTACGGAGGGAGGGGGAAAGAAGTGTTGTGCTCTACAGTGTTAAAGATAAATGATTCAAATGCTTTTCATCACCGAATGAAACATGAATGTGAGCTTCAGTCATTTATTTTCTTGACACGTCTTTAATGTAAACAATAATCCTGCTAATGTGACGGCGTTAATTGACTCCATCTTTCCGCTCGCATTCTGACTGAACACAAAACTCCACCTTGTTTTATTTCCAGCCTGTAGATCGGATCTCATTAGCATGCCTAGTGTGGATTCCACCGTAAACAATATTTCATCAGTAATTAAATCACTGTGGCTTCTGATTAATTGCACCAGAGCACAAAAAATACAGAATGTTGGGCTGAAATGTGTTTAAATTTCCAGCACGTGGACTTTGAGACGAAGC
>NC_062518.1:751522-756522 GCF_022655615.1 Tachysurus fulvidraco
ATGATCTGTTAGTGTGATGGTCCACCATGAAGATGAAGGTTAAAATGCTGTTAATATAATTGTTATTATTGTCGTAATAACGTCCAGCTCATAGTGACTCACTGTACGGCTCAGTCACACACTCAGGTCGACACAATCATACACACTTACACACACGTTCCCACCCTTACACACACACACACACTCACACACTCACACCCTGTGTTTTATTGTCTTTCAGGTGGACATCACCAGGACACTAAAGTCCGAGTGAACATTAAAGTAAAGGATGTGAATGACAACGCTCCAGAGTTCGCCACGCAGGACGAAGTGCTGATGTGTGAAAACGTGGCTCCTGGAACGGTAACGTTCTTCATCGTCATCCTCTTCTGTCTCGTATCGCCGTTACGTCACCAAATGAGCGGCTTTAAAATCTTTTTCGAAAAGAAAGAGTTTTTAATAGAAACATGAGTTATCCAGGAAATGAATCATTTATATACGAACTCTACACCCTGCTTTCTGAACTAAAGGGAAATTTGCATAACAATCGTTCAGTTCCTCTGCTGGAAAGCCCGAGACTTCAGGCGGAGTTCACACGGCGCTCGGATCCGACAGAAACACGACGCTTCCTGTCGATTTCTTTATGAACAAAACATTTAGACATAAAACCAATTACAAAGTCAAACTCTGACCAAAACCTCCACAGAAGGAGCCAGAAAATTGATACACATTTTAATGAGGAGAAGAAAGACATCTATACTAACACTGGCTCCTAAACCTCGCCACAATCCTCCAAACTCTCACGCTAATTAAATCACGTGGAACGTAACAAAAGCACAAAGACCTTTAATTAGTGGCTGAAAACAAAACAAACGACGAACAGACACGAGACTCTGATGATGAATTGTCACGGACACGAATTCTGTGTATCTCATCTCGAACCCTGTGACGCTGAACGGTTCTGCGTGTGTAGTGATGTGTAGAACGGAACACACCACAGGTTCTCTGTAGGATCCGTTTAAGAACTTTTAAGTATTGATATATTGCTGAATAAAATACTCGGTGTGTGTCCTGATGTGACGTAACCTGCTGCTCGCTCGTGTCCACAGCCCATAAAGACGGTGAGCGCGGTGGATAAAGACGAGATGGCGCACCGGCAGCATTTCCACTTCAGTCTCTCTCCTAAAGTCGCTAATAACCACAACTTCTCTCTGAAGGACAACAGAGGTGAGAACATCACACACACAAACATCTTCTTGAAATTTACAATTACAGGATTTAGCATACACACTTATCCAGAGTAACACACACACACACACACACACACACACACACACACACACACACACACACACACACACACACACACACACACAAGAGTAATTACTGGATGTAGCTTTTACACACAATGTCCTCGTTACTACAATGAACTAAGCACATACATTAATGCAGATATTTCTAAAGCAGGAGAAAATAAATCTGATAAAAAAAAATGATTTGTTGCTTTTTATTTAAACTCCGACGATCTGGATCTGAAGAACACGATGCCGAAATGTTGCTCCAGCTCGTGTCCTTTAAATTAATCATCTGATCTCAGAAAACAAATCAAAGCTCCGACAAAGATTTTTTATTTATTTATTTTTTTCCCCACACAGTCGTGTCTTGTTACATCGCACACACACACACACACACACACACACACACACACACACACACACACACACACACACACACACACACACACACACACACACACACACACTCGCTTCGGTGTCTCATCACTCGCTCGTGGCTGAGGTCAGTGCGCTCACACTTTCAGCCAAAAAAGGATTTGGATGCTTTGATTAAAATTTTATAAGAAATTGTGAAGTTCAGGCAATGGAAACTTTTTAAAATTTGTAAAGAAAGAAAAAAAATATATATATTTTTTGGGTTTATTTATAGATTAGATTTATTTTATTTAATGTATTATTAGGAACCGATGTATATGTTTAATCTCAATTAATAATAATAATAATAATAATAATAATAATATTAAGACTACTACAACTACTACTACTACTACTACTACTACTAATATTAATAATAATAATAATAATAGTTCATAGTAAATTCCTAGTAAATCCTATAGATTTGTATTAAATGATGTAATAATGAATAATCTATATAATTATGTACATTTAATTGTTTAAAAATATTTTGAAAGTTTTGGACTCAAAAAAGTATTTATAATAATATTTAAAACGAATATTTGAACCACTGCAATTTTCTTCTTATAAAATCCCTTTAAACCGAAGGCTGATTTCTGGGATCATTAACTTCCTCTCTGAAGTGTGTGATGAAGTGCATGAGAGAAGTTCGGTGTCCTGAGCGTCGGTCCTGCAGGAGATAAACGCCACTTAAACGGATCTTTTAAAATCGGAGATAAACCCTCTTTATAGACAGAAGAGAAGAAAGACAGAGTGAGAGAGCCTTCCTCTGTCTGTCTGATCTGTTATAATGAGAGCGGAACGAATGCTGAGAGCGGAACGAATGACCGCATGACCGCCCGAGACAGACCGGGTCGCTCGGTCTGACCGTCATAATCACAGACTCTTTTAAATATAATAGATGCAGGTTTGAAGTTTTCTCCTCTGGTGTTTCTCCTCCATGTTCCTTGTGTCCGGTGTGAAACCTTCAGCTTCCTCTTATCACAGAGGTCAAATTAAAGTCAGCGGTGGACGTCCTGTTAACTCCATACTCCATGAGTTGGGTCACATGACCACAGAACTTTTAGCTCAAATTTTAATCTGTCAAATTCAGACCCTTGTTTAATGTAAATTATAAAAGAAAATGTATTTAAAAATATACAATAAAGTGTTTAATAAAGTGTATAATAGATGAAAGGTGTGAGAGAGTTAGTGAAGATTGTGGTGCATTTAGCTAGCTAGCGTGTAGCTGCTTAACTCATTTTTCTCTGATGTGGCATTAAATTATTCTATTTCTATTAAAAGTCAATTCAAGTCTCGACTGAGATTAAACTCGGAAACATTAACCGAACATCCTACAGAAGCTACAGAAGCATTTTGTGCCAAGAGCACTTAGATTTATATTTTTTATTCCTTGATTTAAAATTGCATCAGAAATTATTAAATTGAACTTAAAACATATTTTTATTTTTAAAATAAATTTTATAATTATAAAATTTATTTTAAAAATAAAAATATTTTTTAAGTTCGATTTTTTTCCTCCTATTTGAATAAATGTAATCTTTACAGGTTTAAAATGATTAATTAATAGCTTAATTTTATGAAAAACAACCAAACAAACAAAATGTAAAGAAATAAAATTACTGCTAATAAGAAAAATAATATGATTATTAATTTATAATAAATGAACAATCCTGATAATAAAACTAATATTAAAAATCATTTTATATAAATAAAGTGAGGTGACATACGGCTAAGTATGGTGAACCATACCCATAATAATCATTTAAGTAATAATCATTTTAGAGCATCACATTTACATTGTAGAAACGACATTTCAGCCAATCGGCAGTGACGTGTGTGTGTGTGTGTGTGTGTGTGTGTGTGTGTGTGTGTGTGTGTGTGTGTGTGTGTGTGAGCTTTAATAATATATTCGAGTTTAAGACACAGAAGATTCAGAGTGAGATCTTTAGTACAGATGATTTGTACATCACTCAGTAAGAATAATTAGGTGATTAAAGGAGAGAAATCTGTCGGTGTATCTGCCCCTGGGTATCGGAGCCGAGCTCCACGCAGCTCTTTATAACACACCCAGTCCTCAGGTGAGACCCCCAGGAGCCGATCCTTCCTCCCTGTTCTCGGTAACGAGGCTGTGCTTTACAGAACCCACAGTGATCTTCCACAGAGAATATTATATAGAAAGCTAATAGATAAGTCGAGATTGATAGAGTGGTTAGAGCGAGTCACGCCTTCTGAGCACTCAAGGCGTCTCATTAGAGCTCTGAAGACAACGACTCCACAGAGAGAGAAAATTACCGATCTGCAGGCCCCTAAATGAACTCGCTCCATCTTTCCTCCAAGCGTGTGACCTTGCGCTCTGGGAGAGTGTGCTGGCACTCATCCATCCGCTTTCCCCCCGCTGGAATAAAACCAATATGGCCTCCACTACTGTTGCTCTGATTACACTTCCAACAGCAGATGAATGTTCAGTTCGCTAATTTCTGCGTTCTGTGCCATTGACCCACACAAGCGCTTTTATAGCAGCAGCAGCAGCAGCAGCAGCAGCAGCTCTGTAACACTTATCATAAAACACTGATTCGGATCATTTTAACCTCCGTTATTAGCAATATAAACACTCTTTATGGAAATGGATCATTTTCATGGCTGGGGGTCGTACAGATTTTCTGACTGGCTGCGATGTAAAAGTGAATAAAGACACGATAAACCCTAATGAAAAGTGAGGTGCTTAAAGCGATGGAGATTAGATGAAGATTTGATGTTATTATTCTGATATATTACATCATGGTAAATTATTTTTTCACAGAGTTTCACAGATATCATTATGATCACAAACAAGATGTGATGGAATGACATTTTCACAAGGATTACATCCTGGCATCAGAGGACTCATAATCACATGATCACAAGGAATCAGAATCACTTTATCAAAGGAATCAGAATCGCTTAATCAAAGGAATCAGAATCACCTTATCAAAGGAATCGGAATCGCTTTATCAAAGGAATCAGAATCACTTTATCAAAGGAATCAAAATCACTTTATCAAAGAAATCAAAATCACTTTATCAAATGAATCAGAATCGCTTAATCAAAGGAATCAGAATCACTTTATCAAAGGAATCAGAATCGCTTAATCAAAGGAATCAGAATTCAAATGATCATAAACATATGAATCAACTAACATAAGAACAAAAAAACACAATTAGAAGAATAAAGATCTGTTCTTATTGCTCTGATAATCTAATTCTGATTTATAGTTTCTGTTTCTGATATAAGTGAAATTTGTCTCGATGGAATCGATCAGACAGATGGACA
>NC_062518.1:766522-769022 GCF_022655615.1 Tachysurus fulvidraco
ACTTTTGCCACCTCTGCCAGCAAGTATCGGTCGGTCGGTGGGTTCGTTTCCATGGCAACATGCAACAATCTCTTCAGATGTGGCTTCATTGGGATTTGTTATTATTGAATATGAATTATTTTCATTGTACTCAGATTTGTTGTGTCTTAAAAGTCAGTTATTTTCATAATTTGTAGAATTTGTGGTAGAAATGATGTCACAATCATGTACTGAATATCAGCTCATTGCTGATTACCTGTGATTACCTGCGATCAAGTGCAATCAACTGTGATTACCTGTAATTACCTGTCCTTATCTGTGCTTATCTGTAATTACCTGTGACTAACAGTGATCGACTGCGATCAGTTGTGACCTGTGAATACCTGTTATCGACTGTGATAACCTGTGACTAACAGTGATAAACTGTGATTACCTCTGACTAACAGTGATCGACTGTGATTACCTGTAATTACCTGTGACTAACAGTGATCGACTGTGAATAGTTGTGACCTGTGATTACCTGTGATCAACTGTGATTACCTGTTACTAACAGTGATCAACTGTGATAACCTGTGACTAACAGTGATCGACTGTGATTATCTGTAATTACCTGTGATCAACTGTGATAACCTGTGACTAACAGTGATCGACTGTGATTACCTGTAATTACCTGTGATCAACTGTGATTACCTGTGACTAACAGTGATCGACTGTGATTACCTGTAATTACCTGTGATCAACTGTGATTACCTGTGACTAACAGTGATCGACTGTGATTACCTGTAATTACCTGTTACTAACAGTGATCGACTGTGAACAGTTGTGACCTGTGATTACCTGTGATCAACTGTGATTACCTGTGACTAACAGTGATCAACTGTGATTACCTGTGACTAACAGTGATCGACTGTGATTACCTGTGACTAACAGTGATCGACTGTGATTACCTGTGACTAACAGTGATCGACTGTGATTACCTGTGACTAACAGTGATCGACTGTGATTACCTGTGACTAACAGTGATCGACTGTGATTACCTGTGACTAACAGTGACCGACTGTGATCAATTGTGATCAACCGTGATTCCAGGTGGTTACCTGTGACTGCTGGTGTGTCACAGAGCTCTTGCTTGTGAGATATTTCTTCATGTTTATCTCCAGTATCGAGCGAATATGTCTGTGAGATTTTTTTTTAGACCTTATTCCAGAAATGTTATAAGATATTTATAATAGTTTATAAGTGGTGTTTGAGCCAAAAACATACATGAAACATTTACTGCTAACAAGCTGCAAGTGTAGAGTTAGACACACCCACTGGGGCAGGACGTACAGTATACTTTCTATAAAAGTGAATAATTAATGATAAGACTTTATGAGTTAGTATTAATAAATCTTTTTTTTTTCTGGACATGATGGAGTACAACCTCCAGAAGAGAATATCTCCTAAACCAATGTTTGTATTTTTTTTCTTCAGTCAATTACAAAAGAACAATTTTATTACATATTGGATGTCACTCTAAATCGGTCATCCAGGATAAATGACACCGATCCTTCAAGTTCAAACACCCAGACGGATAAAAACACCTCCACCCCTTCTTTTTCTCTCATGGATATAGTTCTGTTTTTTTTTTCCACTCGCTTGAGGACAAAAAAAGCAAGGAGTAGGAAAATAAATAAATAAAGAATAGGAAAGTTCAGCTCGGTGTGTGATTTATGGCGTGTCAGAGCGGAGCAGCAGTAGCTTAGCGTCCATAATTCACAGCAGAAACCTTGCGAAGCTTCAGGGCCGTATTGCTTTTCTGTCCCTCAGCCGTGGAGGAGGGGATAAATCTCCAGCACAGATCAGACATTTCTCCTTCCAGATTCATACAGAACACTCAACACTGTCGCAAGTGTGAGACGCTGAGAAAAAAAAACTGAACCTAAACCTGTATCAGACACTTCTGCTGCTGCGAGTCCAATTTTAGGCTCCAGAAGTCTGAAGTCTCCAGAGATCTAGAACTGTAAGAATTTTAAAGCCTGTAGTAACACATGCAGCTTTCAGGAGCGAGATGATTAATGTCAGATCTTAGTCATTAATACACGTGTGTGTGTGTGTGTGTGTGTGTGTGTGTGTGTGTGTGTGTGTGTGTGTGTGTGTGTGTGTGTGTGTGTGTGTGTGTGTGTGCGTGTGTGTGTGCGTTTGTGTGTGTGTAATGTGTATGTGTGTGTGTGCGTTTGTATGTGCTGTGATGGTGTATGTGTGGTGTGGTGTTATGTGTGGGTGGTGTGTGCGGTTGTGTGTGTGTGTCTGTGTGTGTGTGTGTGTGTGTGTGTGTGTGTGTGTGTGTGCGTGTGTATGTGTGTGTGTGTGTTTGTGTGCGTTTGTGTGTGTGTGTGTGTGTGTACGTTTGTGTATGTGTGTGCATGTGTGTGTGTGGGTGTGTACGTACATTTGTGTATGTGTGTGTGTGTGTGTGTGTGTGTGTGTGTGTGTGTGTGTGTGCGTGTGTGTGTGCGTTCGTGTGTGTGTGCGTGTTTGT
>NC_062518.1:774022-779022 GCF_022655615.1 Tachysurus fulvidraco
AGGTTAAATGAATGGTGGAGAAGCAGAAAGCTGTTGATTATGATTCCATACGCAGGACTGAGAGAACGTTTCATCTGATCTTCTGTTTGTCTTCTGTTTGTCTTCTGTTTGTCTTCTGTTTGTCTAATGATTGTCTTCTGTTTGTCTTCTGTTTGTCTTCTGTTTGTCTTCTGTTTGTCTTCTGTTTGTCTTCTGTTTGTCTTCTGTTTGTCTTCTGTTTGTCTTCTGTTCGTCTTCTGTTTGTCTTCTCAACTGTAAAGCTTTCTGTTACCAGAGAATGAAATGATGAACTTCACACAGAATGAACCATCACCAGTCCACGTTACTGTACACAATGACATAATAGTAACTCTAATATATTACGATTACATTTATATTGGAATAAATAAAAACATTAAATAATTTAAGAAATGTTGTTTAATATAAATATATGTTTATTTTCTATTATATAATTAATATAAGGAGCATAAATGTGTTTTTCTGTAGTGTTCATATATTTTACTTGTGGACTGTGAAGGAAGAGTAAGGAGGAGAGAGGGGGGTGAGGGGGTGAGGTGAGGGAGTGGGGGGAGATAGACAGAGAGAGAGAGTCTATAAAATAGTAAAAAATTGTAAGTTGTCAGTCGGTTCCTGAACAAGGACACTGAAGAGTGATGCAGAGATCCCTCACAACACACACACACACACACACACACACACACACACACACACACACACACACACACACACACACACACACACATGGCACAAGCTGAAGGGACGATGTGGAGTGTAACGATGGAGAAAGTGTGTGAAAAGCAGGACATTGTACTTTATTCTTGAAAAGACAGGCCATGGGTATGTAAGTGTAGAGGTGTGTGTGTGTGTGTGTGTGTGTGTGTGTGTGTGTGTGTGTGTGTGTGTGTGTGTGTGTGTGTGTGTGAGCTGAACCTACAGAAGCCAGTGAGCAGTGTAAAATGGTTATGAAGGCATGGATGAGGGATTCAGCTGTTCACTTATTTCAGATGTTCAGTACGTAATTAAACACTTGGGGACGTGTTAAAGGGAAGTGGAGTTTGTGCTGAAGGTGTTTACGTCCCTGTAACAGTGTGTGACTGCGCTTTCACCCGCGCAGTTGGTCATTACAGCTATTAAACAACAAGATATTTAATACTTTTTATCCGTTTATACTTATATTTGTGGCTCCTTCAGCAGCTTCTCTTTATCCTCTTTATTAAGAAAGTGCAAAACGTAGACACCTTTAATAACTCGCACGGTTACACAGCGCTGACACTGGAGACTCCTTCCATACACAGTTTGATACACAAACACCAACCATCACACACCATCTCTGTTTAAGTCTGAACTGTTACCATAGAAACCATAATATGTTTGAATGAGCAATATAACCAAACTCTACAGAAAGGTTTTTACTGTGTGTGTGTGTGTGTGTGTGTGTGTGTGTGTGTGTGTGTGTGTGTGTGTGTGTGTGTGTGTTGCACCTCTCGAGTCATTCATTACAGATTAAAAGCAGGACTCATGACACTCCTTTAAGAGCATCCAGCTGTGCAGCTTTACACAGAACATCTGTTTATCTTTAAACATACAAAATAAATATATATATATATATATATCACTTCCTGTGTTTATACGAACGCCTGACAAAACCAAGATGCTGCATTAAACACGTCTCCTCAAAGCAGCATACGGATTCGTTCATCCGTTAATTATTCATTCATTAACAAACTGCTCCATCTGCACCTTATCAGTGTGGGGGAAGAGACTCGGGACGAGATTCAGGACAGAATTCAGGAAACATTCATGATGAGATTCAGGGCAAGTTAAAGCTGAGGTCTGCGTTGTTTGAAAGCCAATGTTGACATATAAAATCACCAAAACAAACACGCCCCTAACCCAAACAGGTCCCACCCCTGTATCGATAGCTCCGCCCACACATACGTACGTAACCCAGGTGACTAACAGAAAGAAACGTGTCTTTATCATAGCTGAAGGGAAGAACAATACGATTGTAGATAAACAAACAAGCAAAAATGCCACACAAGCATAATGATGTAAAGGACAAAGGCATATATTAGTTCTGTGTAACAAAGCAAAACCAACGTTACTCACCTATCGAGAAGGAAAAAAGCGCCTCGGCGTCTTAAGTAAAGTCGGCCACATATTCACAGGTGGGAGTTTCCCGAGTCGATAACTCCTGAGCTAAACGCTGTTACTACACAAAAGGCGGTTGTAGCTGCCTCTCTACATCACTACGATAGAAAAGAGGTGTTATTTGTGTAGTAACAGCGTTTAGCTCAGGAGTTATTGACTCGGGAAACTCCAACCTGTGAATATGTGGCCGACTTCCTGCTCCTTCAGTTCTCTCCAGCGCTGGAAAGCTGATCCTATATTAACACGTCCTACTTCTTGTCCTTATCGTAAGTCTTTCTTCTCTTTCTTTCTTTGTTTTTATCCTCCATGTCCATGTTAAAACCGCTTTCTGCTAATGTCACACATGCGCACCGAACACTCTCTCCGCCCATATCGACAAGACACGCCCCTTTCTGCTCATTGGCTACACGTTTGTTTTGTTTTTTGTTTATTTTTTGGCCCGACTCAGTTTTCTGAAGCGTTTCTCAAAAATCGGAGACCGCACCTTTAAGGAGAGACATGATTCTGGACAGAATTCAGGACTGATGCCTGACAAGTCCTCAGTGGGACAAACTGAAGACACGACTCGGGATGTGAATCAGAACAAGTGGAGAAGATTTTAAATGACCTTTAGGACAAATTCACACATTCAAAAAGAATTGTTTTACTTTTAAATGTGGAAATAAATATTTGAGCAGAACTGAAGAGTGACATTTAATATATCTTGTGTGTTTCCAGAACTATGTTTGCTTATGTGTGTGTGTGTGTGTGTGTGTGTGTGTGTGTGTGTGTGTGTGTGTGTGTGTGTGTGTGTGTGTGTGTGTGTGCGTGTGTGTGTGTGTGTTATTTCTTGGTCTTGGTTTCTGTCTATGTTCCAGTGTTTCATTGTGTTCTAATAAACAGTTTTATTGAGTTGCTGTGGAGAGAAAGCTGCATATTTAAAACACACACACACACACACACACACACACACACACACACACACACACACACACACACACACACACACACACACACACACACACACACACACACACACACACACACACACACACGCACACACACACAGAGACAAATATTGAGTTTATTTTCCCCACAGAAACTCCACCGATCTCTTTTCAGTGAGGTTTGTACACTTCTTTTTTCCTTCGTAACTCTGCCGCTACAATTCACCTTTTAAAGATGAATCTAATCTTTACTCAGTGTTATAAAGTGTTATAAAGTGTTATAAAGTGTTATAAAGTGTTATAAGGTGTTATACAGTGTTATAAAGTGTTATAAGGTGTTATACAGTGTTATAAAGTGTTATAAAGTTACCCAGAACACTTTAGAACTTGTAGATAACTTTGACATCAGTGTGTTATTAAGGTGTGCTGTAGTCCGAGGCTCTTCCTCAGACGCTCTGTGACTCTTTACACTTTTCTGACCAGGAGCTTCGGAAGCTTGATGTTTGAGCTCTGATTGGTTCTCTGCTGATTTATGTCTCGGTTCCTCTGAGAAAGCTCTGACACAATGAGGTTTTCAGAGCGAGACGCAGATGTTATTAAGACAGTTGGTTATTCTCCATGTGGTTTTTGGTTCTAAGCTTTGTTCCTGTTGGCAAAAACAAACAGTTTTTTATCTGAGATTCCGACTCCGAGTGTGGAAACGTTCTAATTTCATCGCAGTTAATAACAACAGTGCGTCCTTATCAGCCCGAAGCAGCAGTTACACTGAAGTTGTTTTTTAAGGCATGTTTTTGTACTTTATTTATCCATCACTTCACTTTTCTGTGATTTTTCTTTTTTATTCTTTTCCTGATCGTTGAGTACGGGTCGCCTTCAGCGGTGCCTTAGAGCTCACCGAAAATCCTCTGTGTGACTCGTTTATTGGGTCATAACAGAAAAGCAGAAACTGTAGGACATAAACTCATCACGTTGAGAGCTTTCGAGACACGGCCGTCGTGTGTCAGACATTTTCCCATCACCGTCGTTGATCCTCTTCGATCCGTCCGTCTGCTTGAACGTGTGACGCCGTTTCTCAGGAGCTGAGGTTCAGACGAGGTTTTCACACGTCGCTTAACTTAAAAACAAATATCCACGATGTCTCTTTATCTGAAACAGGAGTCTGGTGTGTCAGTAATGTGTGTCGAGCTGCTTTAATGATGACATCCAGAGCTTTGACTAAATGACTCCACCCTCGTGATTCGGCACAACAGCGCTTGATCCGGCTGCTTGCTGCTGTTCCTGAAGCGGGTCGTGATGTTCTCCGTGATGTCGGTGTAAATGTTCCTCAGCACCTCACAAAGCAATTTAAAGTCCGTTAATTATGTAAGAGAGCAAAGATTACATTTTTAAATTTTATTCTGTTTTATTTTTATTAAAACACTTTTAACAATGGACATTTTCTCAAAGCAGCTTCATAGAACATAAGAAATATAGTAAAGAAATTATTATACAAAGATTATTCATTCATTCATTCATTCATTCATTCATTCATTCCCTACCGCTTATCTGAACTTCTCGGGTCACGGGGAGCCTGTGTCTATCTCAGGCATCATCGGGCATCGAGGCAGGATACACCCTGGACGGAGTGCCAACCCATCACAGGGCACACACACACTCTCATTCACACACACACACACACAACGGACAATTTTCCAGAGATGCCAATCAACCTACCATGTATGTCTTTGGACCGGGGGAGGAAACCGGAGTACCCGGAGGAAACCCCCGAGGCACGGGGAGAACATGCAAACTCCACACACACAAGGAGGAGGTGGGAATCGAACCCCCGACCCTGGAGGTGTGAGGCGAACGTGCTAACCACTAAGTCACCGCCCCCCTACAAAGATTAATATTATATTATCTAAAAGTTTAAGATTAATATTA
>NC_062518.1:789022-792150 GCF_022655615.1 Tachysurus fulvidraco
GGGGGTATATAAGGTGAGGGTGGTATAGATAGCATATATATATATATATATATATATATAGATATAATATATATATATATATAGTTTTATATATATATATATATATATATATATATTATATATATGTATATTATAGGTTATATATATATATTTATATATGGGTATATATATATGTTTATATATATAATATATATATATATATATAAGTTTGTATATATATATGATGTATATTATATGTATATATATTATATAGTTTTTATATATGTGTTAGAGAGAGAGGATGGAGACGAGAGACGATAGAGAGAGAGAGAAGAAGAGAGATTAGCGGGGGAGAGAGAGGGAGAGTACAGTAGATCAGAGAGTCGGGGAGAGAAAGAGAGTAGAGAAGAGAAGAGATGAGAGAGGGGGTGAGAGAGAGTGGAGAGAGAGAGAGAGAGGGGAGCGAGAGAGAGAGAGAGAAAGAGAGAGAGAGAGAAGGGAGAGAGAGAGAGAGTGGGAGAGAGGGAGCAGAGTTCTCTGTATCGTCTCTCTCTCTGTCTCACTCTCTCTCTGTCTCTCTCTCTCACTCTCTCTCTCTATCTTTCACTCTCTCTCTCTCTCTCTCTCTCTCTCTCTCTCTCTCAACTTATCTCTCTCCCTCTCTCTCTGTTTGTCTCTCTCTTTTTATCTCTCTCTCTCTCTCTCTCTCTCTCTCTCTCTCTCTCTCTCTCTCTCTGTCTCTCTCTCTAAAATAAATAAAACTTAACCTGCTTCTCATTTAAGAGAAACAGAACATGCACCAAGAAAATTTGGGAAAAATATTGTTTTGTTTACCGACATAACCCGAGTTAACTCGAGGTTAAAGCATAATAAGAATTACAGCAGCTACATACGAACACAATTCAGCTGCTGAGGATTCAGACCTGATGTCAGGACAATTATTTTATCAAATTGATCTAAATAACATCGGCTTAGATTCTGTACACGACCTGGTACTAATGCCTTTAGTTACTAGCAACCTGTTAATTAGTTAAGTAGTAAATTAGTTAATGGTAGTGATTACTAAGATTAGCAGGGAAGACATGGAGGCATGTAATTTGCATATCATGTATATTCATAGCCCCATAAAATGGTAAGTGAAGTGAAATTGTTTTTTTTCCAGTGCAGGAAAACTTTGCAGGAAATCAATCTCAAACAATCAGATCTATCATATCTATCTATCACTAGCTACTAGCGATCTATCTATCTAGCTATCTATCTATCTATCTATCTATCACCTTTTTGTGATAATTACTACAACTATAAAAGCAGTAAGTATTTTGCATAGAAAAGTGGTGGGCGGAGCTTAAAGTGGAGTTACAAAGCGGTGCTGTGGACCCATGTGATTGCTTATTATTATTATATTATTATTTCTTTTCACGTCTATTCATTACATAGAGTTATCTCAGGAGGCTCTCAGGTACATATCCCATCATGCTTGCTCGGCGCCCAGCTGTTGTAATTAGTAGCACGGCTCCCTGCTGACCTGTGATGAAGACCCAATTAGACAGACAGCAGAAGGTAACGCCGGCACACACAAACTCCACTGAATCAAGGCTCCTTGAGTTGAAGAGATTTTGCTGAAGGTGCTGTCAGATTCCTGGGGCGAGTCGAGGACTATAATCCCGTCTCACCAGCCTCAGCCGTCTCACTCATCGTTCTTATATTCTTCTCCATCTTGTTTCCTTTTTGCGTGTTGGGATTTGATGAGCCCTCGAGTTGTTTGACAAGCGTAGCAGCAAAATGAGAAGAACAAAGATCATGATGCAGTTTAGTTCTCAAACAGTCGTGTGTCAAGCGTTCGGCAGAGAGCTCGACACACGTAGTGCTGGATGGAAACACACACGTCTGTCTGCGCTGAAAGGAAAACCACGAGGGCGGTGTTTTGTCCCTCAAGCAGGTTGTTCTTCTTCAAGAAGATGAAATGCACAAGATTTCACCCGTTCTCCGTATTCATCAGTTGTTACTCATACACGACGTACACAGACTGGATATATATATATAATCAACCCCACAGTGTCACCAGATGAGGAGTGAGGTATATAATCACACCCCAGAGTCACCCAGATGAGGATGTGGGTTCCCTTTGAGTCTGGTTCTCTCAGGTTCCTCCTTACCATCTACAGGGAGTTTTCCTCCCACAGTCACCTGAGTCACCTCAGACTTGTTCATTAGGGATTACATACATACACATTATATATATCACTAGTTAATGCTGGGACTTTTATATATATGTAATCTTTTTAGATCCTTATATTAATCTTTGTTCTAGGTTTATGTGTCCTGTGTGAAGCTGCTTTGAGACGATGTGTCTATTAGCTAAAAAAACGCGATAGAATAAATGTGAATTGAATTGACATGTAAAAAGAGTCTAAAACTGCTAGTATAAATTCTAACTGTGTGGCGAGCATAGGATGATTTTAACTACTTTAGCCAGAGTTCTAGTGGGGCGGGGCGGGCACGCGTGTTGCATGGTTAGCATGTTTAACTTCACACGAAATGGGAGGGGTGAGCTTCCAGTCATCAACCTTGTGTGTGGGCAGAGTGCAGTATTGCGTTGCAAGCGCAAGCGGGACGCGCGTCCCAGGGATCAAGACATGATGGTGGAGGGGAGCGGCGCAGTCTGCGAAAATGCGAGTGTGGGAGTGGTGTGAGTGACACGATGAGAGTGTGCACTGTGAGGGGTGGCACTCCGTGCCAGGGTGTATCCTGCGACTCCATGCACCGATGAAGCCTGAGATCCCTCGGGTCTTTCCGATAAGCGGGTAGATTTAGAAAATGCCGGCCCAGAGGTCTGGACGGTGATTTGGGTTAGAAGAGGTTGATTAATGTCACGTACCGGAATAGAAAATCCCACCTTTGACTGCAGTGTGATTATGATCTAAAACGCCGCAGCCACATTGTCGCAGCACGTCTATATCATCATGCAGCGGCAGGGTCACAAAACTTCAGTTTATGTCTTTCCAACATCAGCCTCAAGGGAAAGTTTAATGGTCGTGTCTGTCACTGTGGTGGGACGCTGGTACGAGGGGGCTTGCTGTGAGTTATTTTACACAAAGTCTTCAGGTTCACAAAGTGAAGGGGGAGGAATAAAAAATAAGTCGTGAGGG
>NC_062518.1:797650-820150 GCF_022655615.1 Tachysurus fulvidraco
CTCTGTCTCTGTCTCTACTCTCTATGTCTCAATACTCGTCTATTGTCTCTTCCTCTCTCACTCTCTCTCTCTATCTTTCACTCTCTCTCTCTCTCTCTCTCTCTCTCTCTCTCTCTCTCAACTTATCTCTCTCCCTCTCTCTCTGTTTGTCTCTCTCTTTTTATCTCTCTCTCTCTCTCTCTCTCTCTCTCTCTCTCTCTCTCTCTCTCTGTCTCTCTCTCTAAAATAAATAAAACTTAACCTGCTTCTCATTTAAGAGAAACAGAACATGCACCAAGAAAATTTGGGAAAAATATTGTTTTGTTTACCGACATAACCCGAGTTAACTCGAGGTTAAAGCATAATAAGAATTACAGCAGCTACATACGAACACAATTCAGCTGCTGAGGATTCAGACCTGATGTCAGGACAATTTATTTTATCAATTGATCTAAATAACATCGGCTTAGCTTCTGTACACGACCTGGTACTAATGCCTTTAGTTTACTAGCAACCTGTTAATTAGTTAATTAGTAAATTAGTTAATGGTAGTGATTACTAAGATTAGCAGGAAGACATGGAGGCATTTAATTTGCATATTCATGTATATTCATAGCCCCATAAAATTTGTAAGTGAAGTGAAATTGTTTTTTTTTTCCAGTGCAGGAAAACTTTGCAGGAAATCAATCAATCAATCAATCAATCTATCTATCTATCTATCTATCTATCTATCTATCTATCTATCTATCTATCTATCTATCTATCTATCTATCTATCTATCTATCTATCACCTTTTTGTGATAATTACTTACAACTATAAAAGCAGTAAGTATTTTGCATAGAAAAGTGGTGGGCGGAGCTAAAGTTGGAGTTACAAAGCGGTGCTTGGACCCATGTGATTGCTTTATTATTATTAGTATTATTATTTCTTTTTCACGTCTTATTCATTTACATAGAAGTTATCTCAGGAGGCTCTCAGGTACATATCCCATCATGCTTTGCTCCGGCGCCCCAGCTGTTGTAATTAGTAGCACGGCTCCCTGCTGACTGTGATGAAGACCCAATTAGACAGACAGCAGCAGGTTAACGCCTGGCACACAAACTTCCACTGAATCAAGGCTTTTTTTTTCCTTGAGTTTGAAGAGACTTTTGCTGAAGGTGCTGTCAGATTCCTGGGGCGAGTCGAGGCACTCTAATCCCCGTCTCACCCGCCTCAGCCGTCTCATCCTCGTTCTTTATTATTTCTTCTCCATCTTGTTTCCTTTTTTGCGTGTTTGGGATTTGATGAGGCCCTCGAGTTGTTTGACAAGCGTAGCAGCAAAATGAGAAGAACAAAAGATCATGAGCAGGTTTAGTTTCTCAAACAGTCGTGTGTCAGCGTTCGGCAGAGAGCTCGCACACGTGACTGGATGGAAACACAACACGTCTGTCTGGCTGAAAGAAAACCACGAGGCTGTTTTTTGTCCCTTAAAGCATGTTGGTTCTTCTTCAAGAAGATGAAATGCACAAGATTTCACACGTTCTCCGTATTCATCAGTTTTAACTTCATACACGACTAACACAGACTGTATATATATATAATCACACCCCCAGTGTCACCCAGATGAGGATGAGGTTATATAATCACACCCCCAGCGTCACCCAGATGAGGATGAGGTTCCCCTTTGAGTCTGGTTCCTCTCAAGGTTCCTTCCTTTACCATCTAAGGGAGTTTTTCCTCCCCACAGTCACCTGAGTCACCTCAGACTTGTTCATTAGGGATAAATACATACACATTTATATATATCTAATATTAATCTGGGACTTTTATATTATATTAATCTTTTTATTATTCTTTATATTAATCTTTTGTTCTATGTTTATGTTCCTGTGAAGCTGCTTTGAGACGATGTCTATTGTAAAAAACGCTATAGAAATAAATTTGAATTGAATTGAATTACAAAGAGTCTAAAACTGTATAAAATTCTAACTGTTGTGGCAGGATATTTTAACTACTTTAGCCCAGAGTTCTAGGGGGGGGGGCACGGTGGTTCATGGTTAGCATGTTTACCTCACACCTCCATGGTCGGGGGTTCGATTCCCGCCTCCACCTTGTGTGTGTGGAGTTTGCATGTTCTTTCCGTGCCTCGGGGGTTTCCTCCGGGTACTCCGGTTTCCTCCCCCGGTCCAAAGACATGCATGGTAGGTTGATTGGCATCTCTGGAAAATTGTCCGTAGTGTGTGAGTGTGTGAGTGAATGAGAGTGTGTGTGTGCCCTGTGATGGGTTGGCACTCCGTCCAGGGTGTATCCTGCCTCCATGCCCGATGAAGCCTGAGATCCCTGGGTATTTCAGATAAGCGGTAGAAAATGAAGCCCAGAGTTCTGGACTGTGATTGGTTATAAGATGTTGATTAATTCACTACAGGAATGGGAAATTCCCACCTTAATGCAGTGTTGATTATGATCTAAAAGCCAGCAGCCAATCATTTGTCAGCAGCACAGTCTATATAATCATGCAGCTGCAGGGCAAAAACTTCAGTTTATGTTCATTTCCAACATCAGAATAAAGGAAAGTCTAATGTCTGTGTCTGTAACTGTGGTGTGGACGCTGGTACGAGGTGGGCTGCTGTGAGTATTTTTTACACAACAGTCTTCAGCGTTCACACAGAATGGTGAGGAAAACAATCCTGTGAGTGAAGGATCTGCAGACTGAATCTCCTCGCTGATGAGAGAGATCAGAGGAGAACGATCGGACTGGTCTGAGCCGACAGAAAGTCTGTAGTATTTCAATAATCACTCTTTACAGCTGTGCTGAGCAGAAAAGCATCTCAGCAGAAAACAACACACACACACACATACACACTCACACACACACACACACACACACACACACACACACACACACACACACACACACACACACACACAAAAAAACAAAAACACACACACACACAAAAAACACACAAACACACACACACACACAAACACACAAAAACACACACACACACAAACACAAAAACACAAAAACACACAACACAAAAAAAACAAAACACAAACAAACACACAAAACACACAAAAAACAAAACACAACACAAACAACACACAACACGCAAACACAACACACACACACACACACACAAAAACAACAACAAACAAAACAAAAACACACACCAAAAAACACACACACACAAAAGAGACACAAGCACACACACAAAAAAACACAGAACACAGCAAAAAAACACACACAAAAAACACAGACAGCACAACACAAACAAACAAAAACAAAACACAAAACAAACAAAAAACACAAAAAAAACAACAAACAAAAAACAAAAAAACAAAAAAAAAAACAAAACACACAAACACACAAAAAAAAACACAAAACACACAAAACAAAAAAAAACACAAAACAAAAAAAAACAAAACAAAAAAAAACAAAAACAACACACAAAAAAAAAAAACAAACAAAACAAAAACAACACACAAAAAACACACAAAAAACAAACAAAACACAAAACAAACCCACAAACAAAACAACACACAAACACACACACACACACCACACACAAACAAACACACACACACAAAACACACACACACACAAAACACACACACACACAAAACACACACACACACACACACACACACACAAAACAAACACACACACCCCACACACAAAACAAACACACACACACCACACACACACACACACACACACTCACACACACACACACACACACACACACACATACACACTCACACACACACACACACACACACACACTCACACACACACACACACACACACACACATATACACACTCACACACACACTCGCACACACACACACACACACACACACACACACACACACACACACACACACACATACACACTCACACACACACACACACACACACACACACACACACACACACACACACACACACACACACACACACACACACACACACACACACACACACAGGTTTCTCTCCTGACAGACAAGAACAGGACTTTAAGGGGCACAGACGCACACACATCGGAGTGATGAAGACTAAGAACATGATCTTCATCTGTCCAGATTCGTGATGCACTTATTTCCAGGGATTTCAGAACAGCGTAACATATATTGCGTCATCGTGTAGGCGTGGCCTATTTGATAAACTAACCCTAACCGTAGTTTTTGGTTGTTTATTTGTTTTCTAAAATAAATCCTGTACGACTGTTTTGTCCTTCGTAGTATGCTGTTTGTTTGTTTGTTTTTTGAAAGAGGGCGTTTTTCCAAGACCTCCAGAAACACGCCCACTTTCAGTCGTGGTAACAAAAGCCATGTTCTTCTTCCGTCGCTATTTGACTGGAAAGTCTGAAAATCTCTCTGTCTTTCTTTGTTATTTTAGTTTCCTATCATAAAAAGCATCTGTGACGAAGCTGACGAACGTAGCTATTTATTTATCATATTTTCACCATTTTGTCATCGGCGGCTGTGTAGCGCGTCGTGTGCTCTCGGATTTCAGATAACTGTCACAGTAAATTTAGCACAACATCCCGAGATGCCGTTAGAACCCGACTTGAGAACACTTAATAAATCTGATATTTACTCTGTTTAAGCTCACATACACATCAGCGTTTGGTGCCGTCGCAGTCGTTGGGATTAATCTTCACCTCTGACATTAAGAAGCTTTGCACTACGCACATCCTTAATAGAAATTTGCATTTAGATGGAAAAATAAAGAAAGGAACTAAAGATTAGTTGTTAGTTTGTTCACTGTGTTACCTGCTGAAATGGATGTGTAAAAGTTTCAGCAGGAAAAAAAAAGAAGCTCTGAACTTTATTTGAACCGACACCATCGAGCGATCAGGAGGTGTTTCAGTCCCGGGTAAATATGACGTCTTCCATATCACAGCTAACACACTCTCACATCAACACTTAGCACGGTGTTTATTTTAACAGAGACAGAAACCGACATCATTAACCTACATTTTATTTCCTAAAGAAGTTAAGGTTATTTATCAGACTACGGAAGTTAACACTTAATTGTTGACTTAAAGCGATTTAAACACTTAATGATTTTCCATCTTAGCTGCTTCCAGAACTTGATCATGTTGCTAAAGAACATCACCCTTAGGACCAACACACTGCTACTGTGTTCAGCAACTGCATGCAGGCTGAAGCCAAAGTTATCTAACTAAATAGAAATGTATTAATATCAGTGCTGGTATCAGCAGCACACACTTACTGTATCTGTCTATAGTCTCTGTAGCAGGAGCATATTCTACAGAAATGTTACACCAATGACAGTCCAGAGACAGTTACACCAATGACAGTTACACCAATGACAGTCCAGAGACAGTTACACCAATGACAGTTACACCAATGACAGTTACACCAATGACAGTCCAGAGACAGTTACACCAATGACAGTCCAGAGACAGTTACACCAATGACAGTTACACCAATGACAGTCCAGAGACAGTTACACCAATGACAGTCCAGAGACAGTTACACCAATGACAGTCCAGAGACAGTTACACCAATGACAGTTAGACAAGAGACAGTTACACAAATGACAGTTACAACCAAGAACTTTACACCAAAGATAGTTACACCATTGGCATTTAGACCAGTGGCAATTAGACCAGTGGCAGTTACACCAGTGGCAGTTAGACCAGAGACAGTTACATCAGTGGCAGTTAGACCAGTGGCAGTTAGACCAGAGACAGTTAGACCAGTGGCATTTAGACCAGGGGCAGTTAGACCAGAGACAGTTAGACCAGTGGCAGTTAGACAAGAGACAGTTAGACCAGTGGCAGTTACACCAGAGACAGTTATACCAGTGGCAGTTAGACCAGAGACAGTTACACCAGTGGCAGTTAGACCAGAGACAGTTACACCAGTGGCAGTTACACCAGTGGCAGTTACACCATTGACAGTTACACCAGTGGCAGTTAGACCAGTGACAGTTAGACCAGAGACAGTTACACCAGTGGCAGTTACACCAGAGACAGTTAGACCAGAGACAATTACACCAGTGGCAGTTACACCAGTGGCAGTTACACCATTGACAGTTACACCAGTGGCAGTTAGACCAGTGACAGTTAGACCAGAGACAGTTACACCAGTGGCAGTTACACCAGAGACAGTTAGACCAGAGACAGTTACACCAGTGGCATTTAGACCAGGGGCAGTTAGACCAGAGACAGTTAGACCAGTGGCAGTTAGACAAGAGACAGTTAGACCAGTGGCAGTTACACCAGAGACAGTTATACCAGTGGCAGTTAGACCAGAGACAGTTACACCAGTGGCAGTTAGACCAGAGACAGTTACACCAGTGGCAGTTACACCAGTGGCAGTTACACCAGTGACAGTTACACCAGTGGCAGTTACACCAGTGACAGTTAGACCAGAGACAGTTACACCAGTGGCAGTTACACCAGAGACAGTTAGACCAGAGACAGTTACACCAGTGGCAGTTACACCAGTGGCAGTTACACCAGTGACAGTTACACCAGTGGCAGTTACACCAGAGACAGTTAGACCAGAGACAGTTACACCAGTGGCAGTTACACCAGAGACAGTTACACCAGAGACAGTTACAATAGTGGCAGTTAGACCAGAGACAGTTACACCAGTGGCAGTTACACCAGTGGCAGTTACACCAGTGGCAGTTACACCAGAGACAGTTAGACCAGAGACAGTTACACCAGTGGCAGTTACACCAGAGACAGTTACACCAGAGACAGTTTAAATAGTGGCAGTTAGACCAGAGACAGTTACACCAGTGGCAGTTACACCAGTGGCAGTTACACCAGTGGCAGTTACACCAGAGACAGTTTAAATAGTGGCAGTTAGACCAGTGGCAGTTACACCAGTGGCAGTTACACCAGTGGCAGTTAGAGTTACAAACAGTTTCTCTGACTGTTACAAACTGTTGACACTGAATCTCCTTCCATGAAAGTTTAATAAATTTCTGGTTACAGAAAGAAAATTTCAGCCTATCAACAATTTCACGATGTTTTTATGTTAATTATACAATAATACTTTTTAATAAACATATTAATGCACACATGTGATTTGCTGCTGCACCTTCTGACCAATCAGAGTCCAGCATTCAGCAGAAGTCTCCTTTGGCCTTTACTGTACGTCCCACTGTTTTTCCGCTCTGAACATTTTATTGACTAAATTTTAAATCTCATGAAGTGACTGTCGCAGTTCTGCTCTCCCTCTCTGTAGAGAACATGACCCTCAGCGGTGAACCCAGGAAATTACCCAGCATCCTGTTCTCTCCCAGTGAGATATGCTTATGTGAATCTCTCTCTCTTTTTTTTATCATTTCCCTTCGAGTAAATACCTCGTACGCCGCAGAAGCGCCGGGTTAATCCACTGCAAGCCCCGATGATTCATCAGCTGCTGTCAATCCATTTTTATTCCTGTCGAGACTCGGATGAAAATTAAACCAGCGGCTCTACAACAAGCTTAAAGGGAATTACTTCTGCAAACAAAAATGAGATATTAGAAATGATTTATAAAGTATTAAATAAGAGAGATAAGCGCACATGTATCTAACATTTGGACATTCCAGTGATAAAAATGTCGTGCTGGTGGATGTGGTTCTGTGTTGACCTGAAAATCAGAAGGTCACAAAATCCCAGTATTGAAACAAGAAGTTCCTCTTCTTCTTCTTCTTCTTCTTCTTCTTCTTCGTCTTCATCTTCTCTTCACTTTGTATTTGCATAAATGACAAGGAAAGTTGGACCAGAGACAGTTACACTAGTGGCAGTTAGACCAGAGGCAGTTAGACCAGAGGCAGTTAGACCAGAGACAGTTAGACCAGAGGCAGTTACACTGGTGGCAGTTAGACCAGAGGCAGTTAGACCAGAGGCAGTTAGACCAGAGGCAGTTACACTAGTGGCAGTTAGACCAGAGGCAGTTAGACCAGAGGCAGTTACACCAGTGGCAGTTAGACCAGAGACAGTTACACCAATGCAGTTAGACCAGAGGCAGTTAGACCAGTGGCAGTTAGACCAGTGGCAGTTAGACCAGAGGCAGTTAGACCAGTGGCAGTTAGACCAGAGACAGTTACACCAGTGGCAGTTAGACCAGAGGCAGTTAGACCAGAGGCAGTTAGACCAGAGGCAGTTACACTAGTGGCAGTTAGACCAGTGGCAGTTAGACCAGAGGCAGTTAGACCAGTGGCAGTTAGACCAGAGGCAGTTACACCAGAGACAGTTACACCAGTGGAGGTTAGACCAGTGGAAGTTACACCAGAGAAAGTTACACCAGTGGCAGTTAGACCAGAGGCAGTTAGACCAGAGGCAGTTAGACCAGTGGCAGTTAGACCAGAGGCAGTTACACCAGAGACAGTTACACCAGTGGAGGTTAGACCAGTGGAAGTTACACCAGTGGCAGTTACACCAGAGACAGTTACACCAGTGGCAGTTACACCAGAGACAGTTACACCAGTGGCAGTTACACCAGAGACAGTTACACCAGTGGCAGTTAGACCAGTGGCAGTTACACCAGTGGCAGTTACACCAGAGACAGTTACACCAGTGGCAGTTACACCAGTGGCAGTTACACCAGTGGCAGTTAGACCAGTGGCAGTTACACCAGAGACAGTTACACCAGAGACAGTTACACCAGCTAGACAAGGAAATTTCTCTTATTTATTGTATTGTGATCTGATGCAGAAAATAACTTCAGTCAATTAGAGTGATTTTTTACTTAAAATGCTCTAAACGTTCCTCCTCCAAGCGCCTCATTGGCTGTCTTGTGTATCATTCGTCCAATCACATCATTGTGTTTCACTCTACACATGAGTTTTTTTTGTTTTTTTTTACAAACATACTCAGATGTTCCCAATTATTTTGGTGCAAAGCTGAAAAGTTGGACTTCTTTCCTCTTGTACTCCATCAGGGATGAAATAGGAGGTCCATCAGGTTTAATATGAGGCCCGAGATCGTCGTAATCTCTCTTTAGTTCGTATTTAAATACAGATCGATGTGCAGAGGCAGGAAAATAAACCTGCAGACGAGTTGAGAAGCAAAACAACAGAAAAAAGGACAGAAAAGTGAGTAATGATTTCTTTGCTTTAAAAGCGAAAGAATAAAACGTGTTTATTAGACTCGGTGGCTGCCATTCAGCTTCCTGACTAATAATCAGACGCTCGGTGATTAGACTCACTAATGCATTTATGAGCATTCAGAGGATGAAATCCATCCATCATAGATAAGGAAAGCGGCTTAAGAAGACGGAGTGATTGATTTCAGGTCCCTTCACTTGACCCAGACGTTAATGAATGGGACGAAGCGGCGGTGAGACGATTCCTCTCCGAGTCACTCGACTGTTCATGCTTTGTAAAGCAGATCTCATTCTGATCGCTTCCATGCTTCATGATAATAGTGCGAGCGTCTTCTCCACCTGCTGTAGCTAATGAGGTATTGACGCAGATTAGTCATTAGCTAAAACGCTGATGATTCACTGTCTGAGGTGCTAATGACTCCGCTTTGTTTGGCTGTTCTCAAAATCACCTTCAAAGGCAGTTTTGTTTCCTGACTTGACTTCCTGTTGAACGTAGAGCTGAGTTAAATATGATGGAGCACATTTTGGCTCTCCATTCTATATCTGTTTTTATTAACCTGGTCCTCTTTCCTATTTAGTTAGCACAAAAGATCTACTGGGACGTCTGTTTGTTTTATGTCAGCGTGATACACGAATGTACAAACGGATCGTCGATGGAGGATACGTTGTGTACCACAGGAGGTTTCTGTCCCACCGTCCTCGACTCCTCACACCTGAAAGCGAGTCCGAGCGGATCGGATGGCGACCCGTGGCTCTCCCACGGAGTCAGGATTCACTCTGCTGCAACACGTGGACGTTATTTGCATTTTATTTAGCTTTAAAGGACAAAAATAAGCGTGTGAGAGATCGATGTTTCAGGGTTTCAGGATCATTTGCATGTCTGTACACTTCATAACGCTCTTGTGCAGTCGAGCAGAGAATCTTCTTGGTCTCTGCTGTGGAATACATTCAGGATGACGAAGTACATTTCTCTGCCTCAGTCCTCAGTGTCCTCAGTGTCCTCACTGTCCTCACTACTGAATATTAGCACCGGAGCTGAATTCCTGATCGGTTTTAAGTCTGCAGTTTATAAACCACACTGACAATAAGAGCAACAACAAGGAACAAAACACAAAAAGCCAACACTAAAATTCTGGTTGTGTCAGTTGTCCTTTCGTGTCCTTTTGTGTCCTTTCATGTCCTTTTTTGTCCTTTTGTGTATGCTCAGGATGACAAACCCATCTCAGACCTCCTTAAATGATTCATTTACACTTCATCTTCATGTAGTTATCTCCATCTGGATGTAAATCACACACACACACACACACACACACACACACACACACACACACACACACACACACACACACAGAGCAAGTCAGAAAAACAGAACACACTCAATGTTCCTCTTTAGATTTTAGTAAGAAGTCAATAGAGAGCTATTTATTTATTTATTTATTTATTTATTTATTTATTTATTTATTTATTTATTTATCCACTTATTTACTTATCCACTTATTTATTTATTTATTTATTTATTTATTTATTTATTTATTTATTCATTCATTCATTCATTCATTCATTCATTCATTCGTGTAAATCTTTTTCATGACTTTTAAGTAATTGATCTCGGATCGAATCGATGTTTTAAACCCGGCAGAGATCCCGACCGTAGAAATGAAACGATGGAAAGAAAACATTAAAATAAAATCCCAAAGATGAGATTTATCTCATTTATCTCATCTTCTTCACGTATTTCAGTTGCTCATGCTTAAAAAAAACCCAAACGAGTCTGATCAGCATCCGACATTTGTCAGGACCGGACAGAGCGGCGTGTTTAACCGTGGTTCGTGTGACCAGGAGCTTGTTTTATGGAGCCGAGTGAGTGACCTTCACAAGGACACGGGATTTTTTACTAATTACTCCATTTCGGTTCTGCTGACCCTCTTTTGTCAAAGAAAAAGCAGACATTTGGGTCCTTAAAACCCAATTTTAGCAGCATGAAGGTCAGAAGAAAGTAGATGTGTCTCCTCCTGTGACTATCAATAATTTATACATTTGCTGAGGTAAATCTGTGTCTTAATACTCCAGATAATTCAGAGCAGAGATCGAGCCACGTGAGGCGGCAGAATATATCGAGCGTTTTTAAAATCCATAGTGTCGTGCTCTACTTAGGCTCCGTCTTATACCGAAATTACTCTCACAAGATTGTTAGGAAAAAATGTCAACTGGCTCATTAAAGGGTTTCTCTCAGATGTGAAAGCATAGAATAAAATGAGCTGGATTTATTTTGTAGCTAACATACGAAACGGACAAAGCTATAAGATTTAAATGAACAGAATTCCGGTCCGACGGTCCGACACGAGATGTTTCAGGAATATTTAAAGGTGACTATAAATAGATAAAAAGCTGGAAGTGTCTCGCTTTTATGAATAAATAAAAATGCTGCAGTAGAAGAGGAATAACACAGTCAGGGATGTGCTGAGAAAAGAAAATAATCAGTTTGCTCAAGGTGTTCTAGAAGGTTCTGTATTATCATTTATACAAATCCTGAGATAAATAATGCGTGTGTTTGTCTGTGTGAACCGTGTGGACGGAGACCAGTCTTAAACCTGTCCAAATCCGGGGAAGGGATTTGAAATCCCCCCATAGTGTGCGGTTCGTCTCCACAGCAGCACCGCCGGCTTTTCCTTTCCTCACCGACAGAATGGAGATTGATTTCTACGTCTCTCTCGTCCTGCCTGGTGATTTATTATATGAATTTCCTATTGAGTTTTTTTAATGCCACTTGATCTGCCTGCGGGCGACGCTTCGGTCCTCGCTGTGTGCTGAACGACAATTAAACACAACATGGTTACACAACAACCTGCACAATGACAGAAGAAGGATTTGAAATATTCTGTATTATGTTTATTTTAGGGAGGGCACGGTGTCTTAGTGGTTAGCACGTTCGCCTCACACCTACAGGGTTGGGGGTTCGATTCCCGCCTCCACCTTGTGTGTGTGGAGTTTGCATGTTCTCCCCGTGCCTCGGGGGTTTCCTCCGGGTACTCCGGTTTCCTCCCCCGGTCCAAAGACATGCATGGTAGGTTGATTGGCATCTCTGGAAAATTGTCCGTAGTGTGTGTGTGTGAGTGAATGAGAGTGTGTGTGTGCCCTGTGATGGGTTGGCACTCCGTCCAGGGTGTATCCTGCCTCGATGCCCGATGACGCCTGAGATAGGCACAGGCTCCCCGTGACCCGAGACGTTCAGATAAGCGGTAGAAGATGAATGAATGAATGAAGGAATGTTTATTTTACACATGAATCCATTTTAATGCTGACAGAAAACATCCAGAAGACAACGTGTGTGTATATACACACATATTTACTTATACACACACACACACACACACACACACACACACACACACACACACACACACACACAAATATATATATATATATATATATATATATATATATATATATATATACAGTAAACTATAATAATACATTTTAAACTCCAAAGGTCCCGACATCTTACTGCATTATACACTATATTGTGAATAATACCTATAAATAATAATACAATAATTATAAATGATAAACAATTGCGTTGACCACCGTTCACTGATTGGATGTCTGCTGCTAGGCAACTAGTCGTCAGGTTTCGGCACAGCATCGTTCACACTCTTAATGCCGTGAAAGTCGCGTACTGAGTTTCCTAACCGTGGGGAAAAAGAGGTGATAAACTGTTCATACACGTGTCAAACCTTCATCTAGTCCTACAGCAGGGTTCAGAACCAGGAGAACCAAGGTGAAGGGAATGACCTGCTTTTACCCTTTAAATGAAACCCGTGTGAGGTTCTGAGTCATGTGACCAGGTCAGAACATCCAAAATATTCAGATCTGATCGTCTTCTAAAGTAAAACTCAGACCAGTTTAACGATATAACGTTAAATTTCTGATAAACATAGTGATATCAAAGGGAATTAATCGAGCCGAGGAACAATTTCTGTTTATCATGTTGATTATTAACAAAACAAGTTGTTTAATTGTCCGTGCGAACATTTAAAATGGTGTAAAAAATAAAGCTTGTTGCTGGAAAACCTACATTTTAACTCCTATAAACGTGGCTACTAGCGTGAGTGTTTGTGGTCGAAGCTAGCAGCTTGCTAACAGGGTAGTGACGCTATATAACGATTAAAGTAGCCGAGTGTACAAATAGCACTATTGCTAACGCTAATGAACGGCGTGTGTAGCAGTGCGGTACGTGGTTCATGAAGAAAAAGCTGAGTGTAAAACTTCTTTCCTTCTCTTTCTCTTTCTGCTCAACTCGTCAGGGACTGTGTGAGTTATAATCATGACTGAGGCTCCGGTTTGAACATCTGTCTACAATTCAGCATCGTTTCACGTTTCATTAAACCTCGTTACACTTTCAGGAGCGTGAGAGACTCGGCGTGATGAAGCAAAAACACCTCGACTGCGGCAGAACCCCGGAGATCACCGAGCTCCGGTCTGGAAATCTTTATAAATATTGTGGATGAGACTTTTACAGCTGACACGATGACGTGACAAGAGAATCTCACATCTGTTCCATTACAAATAGGATTTTCTTCAAGTTATTTTTCAGACAAAATCAACAAATAAGTAAATAAATAAATAAATAAATAAATAAATAAATAAATAAATCAGTCTCAAAGTTACATGCAGCTCAACACTAGTTTTTCATTCATTTCATTTACATTTACAGCATTTAGCAGACGCCCTTATATCCAGAGCGACATACATGTCATTTTTATACAACTGAGCAATTGAAGGTTAGGGGCCTTACTCAGGGCCCCAGCAGTGGCAGCTTGGTGGACGTAGGAATCGAACTCACAACCTTCCGATTGGTAGCCAAACACCTTAATCTTTAGGCTACTGTACCACATCCCCCTCATTCAATAATTACTTTCATTCATTCATTCATCTTCTACCGCTTATCCGAACTTCTCGGGTCACGGGGAGCCTGTGCCTATCTCAGGCGTCATCGAGCATCGAGGCAGGATACACCCTGGACGGAGTGCCAACCCATCACAGGGCACACACACACACTCTCATTCACACACACTCACACACTACGGACAATTTTCCAGAGATGCCAATCAACCTACCATGCATGTCTTTGGACCGGGGGAGGAAACCGGAGTACCCGGAGGAAACCCCCGAGGCACGGGGAGAACATGCAAACTCCACACACACGAGGCAGAGACGGGAATCGAACCCTCGACCCTGTAGGTGTGAGGCGAAAGTGCTAACCCCTTAACCACCGTGCCCCCTCAATAATTACTTATTAATAATAAATCAATACTCAAATAAATTCAAATATTATTTTATTTATTATTAGCAAATTTTTAACATTATACATATTATATCGAATATTATTAAATATTTAATATATAAAATATTACTATACAGTATTAATACTAAATACTAAAATATTAATGTTACCTAATGCTTTTTTTGTGGGGGACAAAAAATGAGCATGGAAACAAATCAGAAAACAAATGAGTAATAAATCAGGAATAAATTCGGCGCACACGTGTTTATGTGTATAAACGTCTTGCGTGTGAATTTCTTCCACTAAGATGTCGAGCATGAGAAGAAACAAGCTGCCTGTGTTCTTGTAAACATGGAGTCTGTGGCTGAGAGACAATCCTGCGCTTTTCTTTCCATATTTTTGGCTGAGTGCTTTATAGAAGCGACACTTTAATTGCAGGCTGCAGATGGTCTTTCACAGCCTGCAACATGTTTGTTCTTCTGGAAATCGTTACCACCACCAGCAGCATTTTTCTCAGCCGATTTCCTCCTGTTACATCCCTTTAACTGGTTCCAGTGTCTGAGAATTTCACTGGCTGCTAATTCAGGAGTCGTGATCGCTTCGAGCCGGATACAAAATGCCTTAAATACCTAAACATTAGTCTGAAACCAGACACTAAGGAGCAGATAAACGTAATGAAATGGTGAACGGTTCGGGGGGGAAAACACCATCGGCCCGAACTTCATTAACGTCTCCTGGAGTTTTAGGAGCTGCAAAGCTAATAAAGTCAGCAGGAGGAAGTGGTGAAGACTCTGAATTAAACGTCTCATTTATTACTTCAAAAAACAAACAGAACGAAGTAGAATAACGAGTGCTGGAGTTAAAGAGAAAGATTAAAAGGCCGGTATTAGACTTCATAAGGCTTCATGAGGCTAAACACAGAACATCAGCTGAAAATCAGCTCCATATGACTCTGAGCTCCTGGAGTGTGTCACTAAATCTGCAGACACACACAAACGAGTGAAAGTGTAAAACTGTACAGTTGGTTACTAGCATCTGGAACCTTCAGTGCTGACAGAATAAATATTAAAATGTATAAATATCCGTGACTCGAGGTAGTTCGGATAAAGCGGTAGAAAATGAGAGAGAGAGAGAGAGAGAGAGAGAGAGAGAGAGAGAGAGAGAGAGAGAGAGAGAGAGAGATTTATAAACATGTAAAAATGTAAAACTGAATATTTTAAAGGATAAAAGTAAACACTTTGGTTATTAGAGTCATCGAGATCCATCGACCCCCCCCCCCCAATATTCAATAATAAAAGCCAAAGCCTGCATGTTAGGGCTGAAATGTGTGTGTGTGTGTGTGTGTGTGTGTGTGTGTGTGTGTGTGTGTTTGTGTGTGTGTGTGTGTGTGTGTGTGAACATGATGAGCTTACCAATCTCTAATCCCTCTTTCTCCTTCTTTCTACTTTCTTTATTTTTTCTGTTTTCTTTCTTTCTTTTTTCTTTCTCTTTAAGAGGAAAAGCTCCACTGAATGAAGACTTTTCACAATAACACCGGACTTCTCCACCCTTCACACTTTTTACTGCACCACCTGCTGTAAGTGTTTTCTGAACATGAAGTTATTCCGTATTCAGAATAAATCTGTAGGGAACAGTTTCTGATCTTATAGAAGCTCGGGTGTTATTTACTTGTTTTATTGTTTCCATGACGATGACGCCACACCCTCACCCGTGTTCCCTTCACGTCACCTGATCTAATTGTTGGAAATAATTGTTTTTCTTTCTCTTAGCTAAAAACTCTCTATTGAAACAGTAGGCAGTTGACAATAAGATGCCAAAAATGTTCCCATCTAAGTGCTGGTTTTGCTGCTTCTCCACCCAGTGCTGTCTGATCTTCACCAGATCATCTGCAGACCGGTCTGAACACAAGTCCTCAAAGGAACTGAACTTTGATGTTCGAACCGTTCTCCAGATATAAGTCTGGAATGGGGGAAAAAAAAAAAGTAAGTTTAGATGTTGGTTAGTTGAACCAGAGCTCAAAGTAACAAGTGTGAAGACCAGAAGTGCAGCACCAGCAGCACCAGCAGCACCAGCAGCACCAGCAGCACCAGCAGCACCAGCAGCAGCACCACCACCCCCACCACCACCCGGATGTAGCTCTTTCCTCCTGCACTCGGACAATTTCAGATATTTTTGTTTTAGTTTGTATTTCCAGAGCATCTGGAATAATAGAAGAAGAAGCCTTTATTATCACCACATATACATTACAGCACAGTGGAACACTTTTCTTCACATACCCTGACTGAGGAGGTTGGGGTAAGAGTGCAGGGGCAGATATGATACAGGGAGGGTTGAGGGCCATGCTCAAGGGCCCAGCAGTGGCAGCTTGGCTGTGTGGGGCCTTGAACCCCGATCCTATGATCAACAACCCAGAGCCTGAACCAGTTGAGCCACAACTGCCCCCTAAATGCGAGATGAACAGGATGAAGGTGTGTGAGGAAATAAAACTGTGGATGTTCGGGAACGCCGATCTGCTGGAGTTTACGCACCAAAGCTAATAAAGTCATCAAGAGAAAACGCTTTCAGTCTGTAAACTAACAGGATTCATTTATGACCCACTGATGGGATTCAGAGAGCCAGTCGTGTGGGATTAATCAGGAGCAGGAACGAGGTTCCATGAGGTTCTGGTAGAACAGATAAAAAGGACAGAAATGATATAAACGATAGAACTGGCAGACCAGAGGAGAGAAAGAACAGAGGAGGAGAACATGAGAGAACAGAGAACGTTCAGAACACAGACACGTAGATGTTTCAGCTCCAGAGACTTTTTCATGGCCGTCTCTGCCTTTAAATCCGTCCGTGCTTTAGGAGCAGCCGAAGCGAATAATTAAGTGTGACACGAAATCCGTCAAATTGATTCTAAAGAATCTGCTGCCGGAATTTCACCTGAAACACAAGCAGAATATTTATTCAGGAGAGACGCGGGGAGCTAAAACATCACTCGGCTCATTAACATAATCAGAGGGTAATCGGTCACCATGGAAACGCAAGGCAAACATTTTTATATATTGTATAATAAATTTACATGATAATAGATTTTATATAATAATATTATATACCGAATAATCTGTAAATATTGTGAACGAAATATTGTGGCTGGATTTTAAGAAAAAAATCTAATTACATTTTTACAAAACTTGATTAAAGTTTATATTAAATATTAAATATTGTACTTAATATTTAATCTTTAATATATTAAGTATTAAGTACCATATACCAACAAACAAACAAACAAACAAACAAAACAAACACATAAATAAATACGTAAATAAATAAATAAATAAATAAATAAATGCATGAATAAGCAAGCAAGCAAGCAAACAAACAAATAAATAAATGCATGAATAAATAATAACTAGATAGATAGATAGATAGATAGATAGATAGATAGATAGATAGATAGATAGATAGATAGATAGATAGATAGATAGATAGATAGATAGATGCATGAACAAACAAACAAACAAACAAATAAACAGACAAAAAACAAATAAATAAATTCATGAATAAACAAGCAAACAAACTAACAAACAAACAAATAAATGCATGAATAAATAAATATATAGATAGATAGATAGATAGATAGATAGATAGATAGATAGATAGATAGATAGATAGATAGATAGATAGATAGATGATTATTAGATCCTGTTGTCACTTATGTTATCGCATCTATAAACATCGCTCACTCACAAGGCTTTATTCTGTGGACACTAAACCAAACCAGAGCTGCATCTTACAGCAGAAATAATCAAATTACTAAAGTCATTTATTTATTTATTTATTTATTTATTTATTCAGTTTTCTCATCATTATTTTCTGTACTGTGATATTTTAAGGCTCTTCACCTGAATCCTGAAGGTTTCTCTGTGGAACTCAACATCAGAAGTCAGAGATGATTCCAGGTCAAACCCAAGGAACCACAGAGGAACGTGTTTTCTACTGACGACATGCTGAGTTCCCTCCTGCAGTAAATGTGTGTGTCTCTGCACAAATTATCTGTAAAGTTTCTTTGTGAGATTTCACAAAGCTTTGCTCTCTGATTTGAGGAATAACTTCTGGGAATGAAGCTGAAACCCAAAATGAGATATAATTTGTAGTAACTTGCTCCATTTGCACTGAGCTCCCATCAGCTTTAGCGGTGGAACATGAGTGTGACGTGAACCGGCTAATCGCTTCGGAATTTTCTGGAACGTTGAGCATGGAAAGATGCCAGAACGTTCGAACATCAGAACGTCGGGGTGGTTTACAACAGACAGTGTGTTAATATCTGAGATAGATCTGCTTTCAGTGAAGAGAATTCTACAGCCAAAGCTTTTCTTTCTTTTTTTCTTTTTTGGCTGGACGTGAGTAAAAGCGTCTGGAAATTATTTTGAACGGTCCATTTCCTTAAGCTTTCTAAACATTTAATCATGAGCGATTGTCTTCTCGGTTGGGACTGCGGTCAATAAAGAACATTTATCTTCTGGGAGGTTTGACGGCTCTCCGGACCAGTGCGTGTGTGTGTGTGTGTGTGTGTGTGTGTGTGTGTGTGTGTGTGTGTTTTTTGCCCTGTGATCAGAGCAGCTCCTGCACTGGCACCAACATTTCAGCCATTTATCACTTGGAGAAAGAACGGCTGCGTGTTTCTAAATTTATATTAATGACTGAAATGATTTTCTGTGTTAAAAAGGAAGGACCAGCGTCTTGAACTAATCCCAGAGCACTTCATCTGAAGCCAGCAATCGTTATCTAATATCTTCCAGGTGGCTGTGAGTCCTTACCTCACAAAAACTGTGGGAAAATTAGTCACAGGTTGTCCATATGTTAGCTTTTGTGTGTAACAGCGTTCCGGAGATCAGACGTGTAAATATTCCTATGGTCAAGGAAGGAAGGAGTCTCTGGTCAGAAGAAGTTATAACATTTCTAAGATCTCCGCCTCCGCCTTGTGTGTGTGGAGTTTGCATGTTCTCCCCGTGCCTCGGGGGTTTCCTCCGGGGACTCCGGTTTCCTCTCCCATCCAAAGACATGCATGGTAGGTTGATTGGCATCTCTGGAAAATTGTCCGTAGTGTGTGTGTGTGTGTGTGAGTGAATGAGAGTGTGTGTGTGTGTGAGTGAATGAGAGTGTGTGTGTGCCCTGTGATGGGTTGGCACTCCGTCCAGGGTGTATCCTGCCTCGATGCCCAATGACGCCTGAGATAGGCACAGGCTCCCCGTGACCCGAGGTAGTTCGGATAAGCGGTAGGGAATGAATGAATGGATGAATAATTGCTTTGATCCTTTTAAAGATTTTAGAGATCAAAAACCTTAAACAACAAACTGAACAAAACTCTAAAGTCTCACAAAGGATGAAGTTTGGATTGTGCATCAGATCATTAAGTTCAAATGACTTGCAGAAACTTTCAGAGCTCTCAACAGACTCAGAGCTTCTAAGTAAGCGGTAGAAGATGGATGGATGGATGGATGGATGGATGGATGGATGGATGGATGGATGGATGAATAAACAAACAAACAAACAAACAAACAAACAAACAAACAAATAAATAAATCAGAACAGAATCTCATTTGTACATGCATTTTTTTGGTTATTTCCAAGCTTTTGTGTATTATTTGTGCTCTTAATAAACATTTCTTAACAACGTAATAAAAACGTTGACTAAATTTGCAGAGCTGCTAAATGCTGAAATGCTTAAACAATGACAGTAAAGATCTTTTCTGTTCATCTTCCATGACTGCGCTGGATGGTTCCTGTCAGCTACACTAGATAAAATGAATGAATATAAATATAATAATTTAACACTAAATCAAAGAGACATCTCGAGTGTCTTCGCCTTCAGGAGTCTGGATCTACAGGAAGCTCGGTTCGGAAACGGCGTCTATGACGTACGGTTTATTTCTGGTGGTCATTATAGAGCTGTAAGTGTGTATCTGTTATCCTGTGTGACGTGTAAACAATCTGTTAGCATCGCCACAAAGAAAAGGGTTATGTGGCACACTCAGGACACGAACACTAACACGATAACATTTATATTTGTGCACTCAGGAGCGTTATCCATTAAGTAAGAGGCGTGAGACAACGCTACAGTGCAGCCAGTGCAATTTATTTGCTGGGGCTTGAAGGCACGAGTTCTGAACAAGAGCAGCGAGCGCTCGCTACAGAACATTAAAACAAGCGCATGCCTGCAGGAAGTGACCTGTCAGGAGGAAAAATGACATTGAACATCTCTGAGAAGAATTCAGAGCAATACATCACCCGGCATCTTGGCTTCTCTCCACCGCCAATGTTAACTTTATTGCGTCGCTTTAGTCATCTGTATAATTTGCCGTTCAGACGGGGTAATAAGTGTCCGAGTCCCGCTTTAAATACAACCTCGTGAACACGGCCTCCGGTCGACCGAGCCACAAGAAACGGCTCATATACATCAATATAACATGACAGCCATATATCTCACAAACGTGCATAAACGTGTGTTTTAAACTGGTAACGTGGCCGTATTGTACGCTGTCGGTGGTGATGGATGAGCGTCTGTACGGTTCGGTCAATAAGGCCCTCGTCCTGAGAGATAGATGTCTCTTCAGATGTCAATAAACTGGGACTTTGTTATAACCAGCGTTCGACTGTCGAAAGGCTCCTTTAATACCACCGATATGTCACATGGTACAAAGAGACTCATCATGATGGGTGTGTCCGTCCACAGGAAGTACTGAATGCCATAGCAACAGGGCAGCAAACGAGGCCAATTGGTGCATATAGAAGTGAAAACATCACATTATGTTATGTTAAACAACACAAAAGTCACATTAAATAAAATATATATATATATATATATATATATATATATAGATATATATATATATATATATATATATATATATATATATATATATCTAAAAATAGATAATCTGTGGTTTTATCTCTCTGTATATATAAACCTTAAAATTGTGACAATTATTTAAAAAAATATTATTATTATTATTATACTTTATATTTTTAGAGGAATCCAGACACTTGAACATTCACGATAAACAAACAAACAAACAAACAAACAAACAAACAAACAAATAAATAAATACGGTTTTGATTGGACTCATCCTTTCTTTTTTAAAAGACTCTGTAGTGTATCCATCTATATCAAGAAATTATTTTCAATACTCATTATTCTTTTTTGTCTGGAACAGGATGAGGAACAGGATGTGGAACAGGATGAGGATGAGGATGAGGATGTGGAACAGGATGAGGAACAGGATGAGGAACAGGATGAGGATCAGGATGTGGAACAGGATGAGGAACAGGATAAGGATCAGGATAAGGAACAGGATGAGGAACAGGATGAGGATCAGGTTGTGGAACAGGATGAGGAACAGGATAAGGATCAGGATGAGGAACAGGATGAGGAACAGGATGAGGATGAGGATGTGGAACAGGATGAGGAACAGGATGAGGAACAGGATGAGGAACAGGATAAGGATCAGGATGAGGATGTGGAACAGGATGAGGAACAGGATGTGGAACAGGATAAGGATCAGGAAGAGGATGAGGATGTGGAACAGGATGAGGAACAGGATGAGGAACAGGATGTGGAACAGGATAAGGATCAGGATGAGGATGAGGATGAGGAACAGGATAAGGATCAGGATGAGGATGTGGAACAGGATAAGGATCAGGATAAGGAACAGGATGAGGAACAGGATGAGGATCAGGTTGTGGAACAGGATAAGGATCAGGATAAGGAACAGGATGAGGAACAGGATGAGGATCAGGTTGTGGAACAGGATCAAGATGAGGATCAGGATGTGGAACAGGATAAGGATCAGGATAATGATCAGGATGAGGATGAGGATGTGGAACAGGATGAGGATCAGGATGAGGAACAGGATCAGGAACAGGATCAGGATGAGGATCAGGATGAGGAACAGGATCAGGATGAGGAACAGGATGAGGAACAGGATGAGGAACAGTATGAGGATGAGGATGTGGAACAGGATAAGGATCAGGATAAGGAACAGGATTAGGAACAGGATGAGGATCAGGTTGTGGAACAGGATCAGGATGAGGAACAGGATGAGGAACAGGATGAGGGACAGGATAAGGATCAGGATAAGGATCAAGATGAGGATCAGGATGTGGAACAGGATGAGGATCAGGATAAGGATC
>NC_062518.1:825150-827650 GCF_022655615.1 Tachysurus fulvidraco
CATTTCTGACCTCATGTGGCTTGTTAGGACGGTAACGATTGCTACGGTGGACGACACACAGAAGATTTTATACTTTCTGTTTTATTCCAGGAAACAATGAAATGTACAGTAGCAGTGTAAAGACAGCAGTAGCGGTGTCTTAGTGGTTATCACGTTCGCCTCACACCTCCAGGGTTGGGGGTTCGATTCCCACCTCCTCCTTGTGTGTGTGGAGTTTGCATGTTCTCCCCGTGCTTCTGGGGTTTCCTCCGGGTACTCCGGTTTCCTCCCCCCGGTCCAAAGACATACATGGTAGGTTGATTGGCATGTCTGGAAAATTGTCCGTAGTGTGTGAGTGTGTGTGTGAATGAGAGTGTGTGTGCCCTGTGATGGGTTGGCACTCCGTCCAGGGTGTATCCTGCCTCGATGCCCGATGACACCTGAGATAGACACAGGCTCCCCGTGACCCGAGAAGTCTGGATAAGCGGTAGAAGATGAATGAGTGAGTGTGAAAAGTCTACAGTTATTTACATATGTGAGTACAGTAATAAATCCGTTCAGTCTCCTCCCTGAAGGTAAAAAGCTTCTCTATTTCATCAAGGTCTGCTGATTGAGTGGTCCAATCTAATATCGTCCACTTTCCCCCCGATCAAGTCCTGTGTTGAGTGTTTGGAATTATCTCTGTCCTTTGTGTTCATCTTGATTAGTGTAGATGAATTTCTCTCTAAATTATTATTATTCAGAATGTTTCTGCTGTAACCATCATGTTCTCCATCATCAGTAAATATTAATGAGAAGCTTCCAGCAGCAGAAATGCAAGCCCGGGTCACGGCACTACCACCACCGTGTTTCAGAGATGAGCTTATGTTATGGATCGATCATGAGCAGATATTTTCTTGAACCACACTTTGGTGATTCCATCATTTTGGTGGAGATCCAGAACTTTTGTGAATGATCTCTGTACTTCTTTGTGATTTCTGAAATCTGGTCTTCTACTATTTACTGCTGATGAGAGGTTTGGCCCCAATATGTCAGCTCTCTATGTCTTCTTCCAGTGGTGGATTATAAGATGTTCACCCTGCCTTGTGGAGGATGTTGTAATGTCACAGCTTTCATTGTCTTACCTGTTTGATGTCCGGTTGTTAGCACACCAGCGCTTTCTTTCTTTTTCAGAACATTCCAAATTGTTGTATTGACTATTCCCAATGCTTGTGTGATTCCTTTGATTGATCTTCTCTCTTTTCTCAGCTTCAAAATGGCTGGATTTTCTCCCAAAGACAACTCTCTGATCTTTATGTTTTCTAATCCTTCTAAACAAACTGAAGCCACAAACCATGAGCAGACACACAGAGCTATTAGTTATATAAACAGTCGATGTAACAGGACAAACTTGGGCAACAAGTAACACTTGACAATCGCAGGGTCTGTCGTGAAAGGTTTTGTGTCATTTAAGACATCAAAAATAACAGGAAGTAAAAACTACATTTCTAAATTCTCATCTCATTTTCCTTTTGATCTCAAACCCAAATGTCTTTAGGCTACAAATTCCAGTAGTTCCAGAGAGAACCGTGTGTATTTTTTTAAATTCATTAAGGTCAGCTGTAGAAGGTTCTAGAGCAAGGCTTAAATATGGGGGAGACACTCTGATATATGTTTTATAGTATTTATGTATAGATCATGATTTTCAGCATACAGTAGCAGCATGACAATAAATATTCATTCATTCATCTTCTACCGCTTATCCGAACTTCTCGGGTCACGGGGAGCCTGTGCCTATCTCAGGCGTCATCGGGCATCGAGGCAGGATACACCCTGGACGGAGTGCCAACCCATCACAGGGCACACACACACACTCTCATTCACACACACACACACACTCTCATTCACTCACACACTCACACATTACGGACAATTTTCCAGAGATGCCAATCAACCTACCATGCATGTCTTTGGACCGGGGGAGGAAACCAGAGTACCCGGAGGAAACCCCCGAGGAACGGGGAGAACATGCAAACTCCACACACACAAGGTGGAGGCGGGAATCGAACCCCCGACCCTGGAGGTGTGTGGGGAGCAAGGAGTGATTTAATGCTAAAAATAAATAAAAACAAGAAGAACAGAATGTCTAAAGCTCGGCTCTCTGCAGCGGTGTGAGGATTTACTTACTTATATAATGTGAACATGTATAAATGTAGATATCTATTTCAGAAGAGGCATCGTGGTGGTAGCGTGATATTTATTTGAAATATATTAGAATTCAGAGAAACAAAAGATTGAATGTAATTTGCTCAAATATTGACACCTACCACCACCATCACCCCCACTTCAAGCCCTCCATCATTTTTTAATTTTTATACAAAAGGTGTAGACTGCCCCTGGGTGGGCGGGGCGGGGCGAGGCATGGCATGACCGAGCGCTCTACACAAGCAAACAGATGGGATGACTCTACAACTGATTTCTTTTTTGTCCTGAATTTAAAAAGAGTTTACTTTTCTAACTCAAACAGCACATCATTTCACTC
>NC_062518.1:832650-852650 GCF_022655615.1 Tachysurus fulvidraco
CTGCGACTCTCCACCTCGCCCTCATCAGTCAATTTCCTTTCTCAGAGCCTCTTATTGTTAAAAGACTTTATTGATTCCATTTGATGCCTCATGCTGAGGATTCCACTGATGAACCGATGAATGAGATCGTCAATACTCTCTTTCTCCTCCTCCTCCTCCTCCTCCTCCTCCTCCTCCTCCTGAAAAACGTGGGAAATGGCGACAACCCGAGGAGCGACAGATCGGCAAGCTGCTCACGTCGTATCTTCAGTGTGGAGTTTAAAAGCAGAATGAAGTGAAGCTCGGCGAGGAATAAAGCCGTCTGAATGATGATCCGTCTCACTCTGAAGTCTGACTGCTCAGGGAGTTTGGAGGAAGAAGCCAAGACAACAAAAAAGAACTTGTGGATTATAATAATTCAGCCTGAAAGATACACTGGAGTTGTTCTCTTTTGAAAAGTTTGCAGCAGAAGTAAAGTAATAAGAGGAAATAAAAATGTACCTGAGTGACCTGTAAAGCAGGTGTAGGAGTGAAGTGCACGACTCCTGTGGACCTTCTGTACTAACAACAAGTCAAATACAAGGTGGAAGGAGGGAGATTATAGACACGAGAACCTGCGAGACGTCGAACGATTTTCTGATGTTTCTCTCTTTTCCTTAAGGCTAAAAATTTATCTCTCAGGAGTCAAATGAATAAATGTGGAACTCACACGTTTCCTTATTTGCCAGATTTCAGATCAATGAAACAGAAAAACATTTACACTTTAAACACTTAGTGGCTTAGCGGTTAGCATGTTCGCCTCACACCTCCAGGGTCGGGGGTTCGATTCCCACCTCTGCCTTCGCCTTGTGTGTGTGGAGTTTGCATGTTCTCCCCGTGCCTCGGGGGTTTCCTCCGGGTACTCCGGTTTCCTCCCCTGGTCCAAAGACATGCATGGTAGGTTAATTGGCATCTCTGGAAAATTGTCCGTAGTGTGTGTGTGTGTGAGTGAATGAGAGTGTGTGTGTGTGTGTGTGTGTGCCCTGTGATGGGTTGGCACTCCGTCCAGGGTGTATCCTGCCTCGATGCCCGATGACACCTGAGATAGGCACAGGCTCCCCGTGACCGGAGAAGTCCGGATAAGCGGTAGGGAATGAATGAATGAATATTTATCTCTCTTTCAGAGGTGCCAACATTTATGCATTCTCACTGGTTGCTATGGTGATACAGGGAACCCTTGAAAACCTGAAACCACACCCAGCGATATTCATGGAAAAGGGAAAAGACTTGAAACATAAATGATTCGGTTGTTTCTGGATCCAGGTTCCTTTGGCTTCATGACAGCTTCATCCAGGTGAACTCTGACCTGTCACATTATCGTACCAGATCAGTACCCTGTTATCTAAACTCATGCTTATAATGCTAGGCACTCTCACAGCAGGGCGTGGCCAGGGGGTGGAGCTTAACTTGCACAATGATTTGTATTTCAGACAGGACCACTTGAGTCAAAATAAAGAAAATGCTTTGAAATATTTAAATTTTTTATTTGCAAGCTTATGAAATTTACATTTGGCGGTATGGCTCTGTTCTGAAGTCCCCTTCCTGTTCATGAGCTCCATGAAAGCTAGTCAGGGAACAGCAGCAGCTTCGTGGGGGGGACAATCTCCCATTAACAGGGAAAGCAGCCAGACAACCCCCCCCCCCCATTTAGAACAGAGCCTGCATCAGTGACAACAGAATGATACTGATTAAGTTAAACACAGTTCCAAGGAGGAGCTGGGGGAGGAGGAGGTGGTGCAGCAATGCAGAGGAAACAGCCAAGCAGACAGACTGAAAAAGCATTTAAATAAGGCGCCCTGTTTGAAATGGACCAATAGCGCGCTTAGGAATCAGATCAGCTGATGGGCGGGGTTAGAAAATTGACATCAGCTGATAGCCGAGCTTGACTATGTGGCCTGCCTGAACTGACGCTGAACGCTATATTTATTTTAAATTATTCTATTGCTATACTATTACACTGTCGGTTAGATGCTAACTGCACTGTGTGGTGTATTTGTGGCTACTTGTGATCTGAAATTCACAATAAATTTGGACCTAATCTAGATCTAATCTCAGATCTTAACTAATCTAATCTAATTTAATTGTACAGCGTTTCAGAAATTTTTGTTTCGTTCTGTCTTCACCCCGTTCTGTCGTCGGTGTTTTATCCGACAACGATGACGACGACGACGATGATGACTGTGTAAATTTCATCATGACTTTATGAACCACATTTTATAAAATGGATCACGGTCCACATCTGGAGCATCCAAATAAAGTCCAAATTTATCTTCAGCTCTAATGGCCGCTTGACCATGATGGGGTTTGAACTCATGGCTTTCTGATCGCTCATCTAATGTCTTAACTATGTGCTCGTAGAGTAGATTAATGGGATGCGTGTCCACTCACAGGGTTTAGTGACATCACAAGCCCGCAGGTTAATTTTTTTTAATTGGATTTCCTTTTACATAAACTTAAGATTCTGAAGCTCCGCCCCTCTAAAGCAGGAAACAAGATTAATAATCTTTACTGTCATTATGTTAAGTTTGCTGTCTTCGAACGAGAGTTATAACGGAGGACGCATCACAGGGAGGAAACGAGCAGGAAGTCGTTGTGATTTTTTTATTTACTTCCTTCTGAAAGCGTTTAGTGCCGCGGACTCGCCCATTCACCGCTTTGAAAGGTTGCGGTAATTATGTTTTCAACTGGGACTGTTATTATCTGGATTTTTTTAACTGCTGAAATGAAAAATTGCCCTGGAGCCACTTGTGGACCGACTGCAAAGTGCAGCAGAAATAAATATGCACTCATCACCAGCGAAGCTCTTCTCCTCCACTCACTCTGGAGAATTTCTTCTCTCGTCTTTCCAGCAGGAGAAGGTCAACGGCAAAATAAATATGTTCTCTAACTCGCCTTATTTATCCGTTTGTTAGATGGAGGTTGAAAAGTCAAGGTGGTGGAAATAAAGATGTGAGGAATAAATAGCTTTTTAGTGGAACGTCTTGAGTTTTAGGAGGGAAGAAGAACAGAATGTGGAGAGGAGAAATGTGTTACTGCGGCAGCTTGTTTAGCTTCGAGTTCATGCTCTGAGTGCTAATTTCTCTCAAGTCCACTGGAGATGATGATGACTGTGTGTTTGTGTGTGTGTGTGTGTGTGTGTGTGTGTGTGTGTGTGTGTGTGTGTGTGACCCTCCCTTCTGATTTTCAAGTGCACTTGACCAGAGTGGACACAAGTTCAGAGATGCAAACAAGCTGAAGCTAGAGACGAGCTGAGAGATTAAAAACAGGGGGAAGATCATGTGTCAGAAATGAAGGACGTCTGATTATCGTCTTTCTCTCTGAATAACAAAGTCGGTGCTCTTTTCATGTTTCCTGTTGTCTTTTTGGCAGGAAACCGAATCCACTCTAGAGCATCTTAGAAGCTCGTTAAGATGATGATGATGATGATGATGATGATGAGGATTAGAAAAGGAGGAGATTTTAAAAGACAGCTTTTATTTTATTCCTCTGCTTTTACTCATCAGACACCGTTATGTGTGGCTGAGAAACAGTCTGTACTGAAAGACATTAGCACAAAGACTTAATAAGTCTTTATAGTGATCATGTGTTTAATAGGAACATTTCATCCCCCAATGAAACGAACAGCGTGTTCCTTTAACTTCAGACACTTGCTGCGTGACTCCGCTCAGGACTCGTCCAGGCACGGCAGGACGACACGAGTCTCCGAGGTCTATCGTTGTTGATTTACAAAAACAGACGTGGAGGTAAAAATCGGTAAACATTTTTTATTAGTTTTTACTTAAAGTGTCTAAACTTGAACTAGTTAAAAATGTTTCTTTACTAAAACTAAAACTTTTTGGTAAGCAAAAAAATTTAGCCGACATCAAATAAGGTTACGTGTTTGTTCCATCTAGAGAACGTCTCACTTTTTTGTCTAAGGACTTACAGAATGTCTGGCCAGGCTTTACTGGGGTAACCATGGCAACCATGAGAGAGTCATTCCCAAATCGTTCACTAACACCAAACACAGACAGAGGAACGAGCGGCGTTCCCATCTGCAGTGAACGCTGGGTAAATCATCACAGGGCACGGAAGGGGCGGAGTCTCGATGTCATTTACATGTATTACACACTATACTCGTACTGAACCCCGCCCCCAAAGCAGCGTGCAGTGAACAGCATGAATATCAGCTTTAAGTTACGAGTAAATAAGTAAAGAAAGAAAACTAAAGCATGAGATGTGTTAAAGTGACAGTGTGGGAATAATAACTCATGTTTGTGTTCAGTTGCAGTTTTTATTACAGAGGTATAAAATAGCAAAAGGACACAAAGGCAGATGTTTGTACCCCTCTGTCCTCAGGAGGATCGGTCTCTGCAGGTCTGCTGTTGATTCTCTGGAACTCACACAGGTCTATTGATCACCATACTTACATTTAGTAAAGCTTTCACTAAAAGAAATCCATAATGATAAATCACCGCTCGCTGCCGTGGCCTGGGGTTGTTAGAAACATTGACATGAGTGATGGAGACATTTTCCAGATCAATGCTGAACTTAAAGTCTCTCTCTGTCCTGCCAAAAAAAACACTTCCAGTCCTGACCTACATTCTGCCGAGACCAGGCGCTCTGATCGGCCTCTCTGCTCTTTACCTCTCTGTTCTTTATCTATCTGTTCTTTATCTATCTGTTCTTTACCTCTCTGCTCTTTACCTCTCTGTTCTTTATCTATCTGTTCTTTACCTCTCTGCTCTTTACCTCTCTGTTCTTTACCTCTCTGCTCTTTACCTCTCTGCTCTTTACCTCTCTGCTCTTTACCTCTCTGTTCTTTATCTATCTGTTCTTTACCTCTCTGCTCTTTACCTCTCTGTTCTTTATCTATCTGTTCTTTACCTCTCTGCTCTTTACCTCTCTGTTCTTTACCTCTCTGCTCTTTACCTCTCTGCTCTTTACCTCTCTGTTCTTTATCTATCTGTTCTTTACCTCTCTGCTCTTTACCTCTCTGTTCTTTACCTCTCTGCTCTTTACCTCTCTGTTCTTTACCTCTCTGTTCTTTATCTACCTGTTCTTTACCTCTCTGCTCTTTACCTCTCTGTTCTTTACCTCTCTGTTCTTTATCTATCTGTTCTTTACCTCTCTGTTCTTTATCTATCTGTTCTTTACCTCTCTGTTCTTTATCTATCTGTTCTTTACCTCTCTGCTCTTTACCTCTCTGTTCTTTACCTCTCTGTTCTTTATCTCTCTGTTCTTTACCTCTCTGTTCTTTACCTCTCTGTTCTTTACCTCTCTGTTCTTTACCTCTCTGTTCTACCTTTCTGCTCTTTACCTCTCTGCTCTTTACCTCTCTGTTCTTTACCTCTCTGTTCTTTACCTCTCTGTTCTTTACCTCTCTGTTCTACCTTTCTGCTCTTTACCTCTCTGCTCTTTACCTCTCTGTTCTTTACCTCTCTGTTCTACCTTTCTGTTCTTTACCTCTCTGCTCTTTACCTCTCTGTTCTTACCTCTCTGTTCTTTACCTCTCTGCTCTTTACCTCTCTGTTCTTTACCTCTCTGCTCTTTACCTCTCTGCTCTTTACCTCTCTGTTCTTTAACTTTCTGTTCTTTACCTCTCTGTTCTTTAACTTTCTGTTCTTTACCTCTCTGTTCTACCTTTCTGTTCTACCTCTCTGTTCTTTACCTCTCTGCTCTTTACCTCTCTGTGCTTTACCACTCTGTTCTTTACCTCTCTGTTCTTTACCTCTCTGTTTTTTTAACTCTCTGCTCTTTACCGCTCTGCACTTTACCTCTCTGTTCTTTACCTCTCTGTTCTTTACCTCTCTGTTTTTTTAACTCTCTGCTCTTTACCGCTCTGCACTTTACCTCTCTGTTCTTTACCTCTCTGTTCTTTACCTCTCTGTTCTTTACCTCTCTGTTCTTTACCTCTCTGTTTTTTTAACTCTCTGCTCTTTACCGCTCCGCACTTTACCACTCTGTTCTTTACCTCTTTTCTCTTGACCTCTCTGCTCTTTACCACTCTGTTCTTTACCTCTTTTCTCTTTACCTCTCTGCTCTACCTCTCCACGTCTCTGTGTTGCCTCTTTGCCCTACCTCTCTGCCCCTCTGTAAATCTGATCTCAGGATTTTTCAGGTCCTTCTGCCGATCCACAATTCTAAGATTTAAAGCTCCAGGTTGTCTTCTTCATCACTTGTCTGTCCTCTCCCCAGACCTGTCCTAATCCTGGACAAACAAATCATGTTTAAAAAAAAACAAACAACTTTCTATTTTTAGTAAAACACATTATCTCTTGGTGAAAACAACTTAAAACCCCCACCATGATGCCACCACCACCTCCACCACCTCCACCACCACCAGGCTTCACAGAGAGGACGGTGTTCTATGGATCATGACGTCCTGCTGGCTTTTTCTACTCTGGCACTTTGTACCGAGGATTCATCAGAACCCAGAAGCTGTTTCCATCTTTGTCGAGTCTCCAACTCATCCATAAAGCCAGAGTTTAAGGAACATCTGAGCTGAGGATTTCTCCATGTCTCTCTCTCTCTCTCTCTCTCTCTCTCTCTCTCTCTCTCTGTCTTCCTCACTCTATATTTCTATACATCTGTCAGTTTTCTCTTTTTCACCCTCACTGTTTGACTCTGTCTATCTTTTCCTTTCTGACACTATCTCTCTTTCTCACTCTGTTTAGTATATCTCTTTGTCTCTTCTTCTTCTCCCTCTTACATTAGTCTTTTACTGTATTTCTTAATGTTTCTCCATCACCACCCCCCTCCCCCCTCTCTCATTATTCTCATAGTCAGTCCATCATCCTCACCCACGTCTCAGAAGTGGTGTCTGGTGAATGACAGTGTGAAAGTGGTGTTTTAGGGAAATTGACTTCAAGAGTTCTCATTCTGGGAAAAGTCAGAAAAGAATTTATTTTATTTTTTACAGAGCACTGAGCTCATTATAAAAATAAAGTGAGCTGTAAAAAAATAAAGAAACCTTCAATACAGATTGTTGGACGTGCCGAAGACGAGTTTATAGATCACAGTTTATTTAGTATTGCTGTTACACACTACAACACACTGCTCTAACAAACACACACAACAATTAACATTACTGAAAACTCGAATGTGAGGAAATTCGTTTTTAACCGATTTTATTTTTACAGCTTTTAAATGATCGTTTCTGAGATCGGTCCCATGTCCAAATGAGCAGAACTGATTTCATTCACACTGCTTATTTTTTCTGTTAATTTGAGTTCCTAAATGTCCTTAAACCAGGGCTCTTAAGTTTTGAAGACAGGTAAGTCTGACATCTCCAACCCCCCAGCACCCCCAACAAACAAACAAACAAACAAACAAACAAACAAACAAACAAACAAACAAACAAACAAACAAACAAATAATGGGGGAGTTGTGTTTGGTAAGGATCACTGACCGCAACTGAACCAAATACAGAGTATTTTATTCATTCATTCATTTTCTATCGCTTTATCTGAACTTCTCGGGTCACGGGGAACCTGTGCCTATCTCAGGCGTCACCGGGCATCGAGGCAGGATTACAGAGTATTTATTACAATTTATTAATTTGTGTGTGTGTGTGTGTGAGAGAGAGAGAGAGAGAGAGAGAGAGAGAGAGAGAGAGAGATTATGACTGGTGGTGTTTATTGTAAGTGTTTGTTACCTTTTTGGACCCCTTTATCATGTTTAATGTTGCTCCCATATAAAACAGTTCAGCACAAGCCCAGACATGTTTAGGGACATGATTGAGGACAATGTCCTATCCAGAGACATGTTTGAGGACAATGTCCCGTCCAGAGACGAGCTGTTTCCTGTTGAGGTTTGTTCAAACCCACCATCGAAAATTCCCTCTCTAATGAATATGTTTTTTTTTTTTTCATTGGTTGTTGTGTTAAATCTTACCCAGATACAATAGTGCTATTTTCTGATTGGCTGTTGTGTAGCCTCTTGTTTTGATTGGCTGATGAGTGTCAGGCTCGACTAAGTGCTTCAGGGGAGACGCGCTCGGTTCCTGCCAGTTTCCATAGAGACGGCGGTGTGTACTGATACGTTTTGGGCGCTGCGGCTTATTAAATACATGATAAATAGTACAAAAGTTTTTTCTGCGTGAGAAATACGATGTGTGGCGGGAGAGCGTGAGGAAAGACCGACATGAGGGACGTCACTCTCAGTGTGTGATACATGACAGTCCTGCCTTAAACTATTCTTAATTGTAACGTCTAACAGAATTAGCCAATGAATCGCTGCTTAGATATCAGATCGGGATTTTCCCCAAAGTCTTTTCAGTAAAAAGGTCATTTAAATGTTAAATGGTTAATGGTAGCATGAACAACACAATGATTACACACACACACACACACACACACACACACACACACACACCCTCCTATCAGAAACAGAGTGAGTTTATTGTGACATTTTAAGGGCCGCTTGACATAAACGTTTAGACTCGACGTTTAAACGTTTCTTCCATCTGGCTGCTGTGAGCTTTTCCCCTCGTTTCAGCTTTAAACAGATCATTTGTTCAGGACACGATGGTGAACTCTTCCTGTTTGCTCCTTGTTAGTTTTTTATTCTTTCGTTCCACTCTGAACGTTCCCCCGGTCCTAGTTACCAGCTGCTTTGTCATTGGTCTCGCTGTGTCTCATTAAGCTGTGTGTGTCTGTGTCCCAGTGTTTGTGCTGTTAGTTTGTTTAGTCTGCTCCCATTGCTTAATGTTCCTCCTTTCCTACTTTCCCAGGACTAAATATTTCACCACCCACCGTTTGTTTGCGTAATCAACATCTACGATAAAAATACAGCTACACCTTCTGTTAAAAACGAGATAATTAAGTACAGAAGTGTAGCCCTGCGTTTCTATCTTGCTGGTCGCCGTGGTTTCTGAGCTTGACTAGCACATCGTCATCGAGCTACATAGCTAACTACAGAGCACACGCTAATCCTTTCATACGCCGGCCAATCAGAAAGGACTCGGTGAGATCCCTTCACAACCAGGACTCGTTCGAGTCTAGTTAATGTGTTCGTTCCCTCAGACCAGCGTGTTGGTGTGAAACAGATTTCTATGAGTGAAGTCAGAGCATTGTGGGTAATTCCACAGTCCTGTACTCCGATAGTCCTGTTACATCATATGAAATTGATATATACATAAATATGATTAAATTCATTTATGGCTCTAGATTTTTCTCTGGATTTTGATTTTCTGCTTGTTTTAGATTTATTTTGGTTTAAGGCTTAAAGGTGCGGTCTCCGATATTTGTGAAATGCTTTAGAAAACCGAGTCGGGCCGAATACTTAACAAAAATCAAAACAAACGTGTAGCCAATGAGCATAAAGGGGCGTGTCTTGTCGATATGAGCAGAGAGAGTGTTCAGTGCGCATGTGTGACATTAGCATAAAGGGGCGTGTCTTGTCGATATGGGCAGAGAGAGTGTTCAGTGCGCATGTGTGACATTAGCATAAAGGGGCGTGTCTTGTCGATATGGGTGGGACGAGTGTTCAGTGCGCATGTGTGACATTAGCATAAAGGGGCGTGTCTTGTCGATATGGGTGGAGAGAGTGTTCAGTGAGCGTGTGTGACATTAGCATAAAGGGGCGTGTCTTGTCGATATGGGCGGAGAGAGTGTTCAGTGCGCGTGTGTGACATTAGCATAAAGGGGCGTGTCTTGTCGATATGGGCGGAGAGAGTGTTCAGTGCGTGTGTGTGAGATTAGCAAAAAGGGGCGTGTCTTGTCAATATGGGCGGAGAGAGTGTTCAGTGCACGTGTGTGACATTAGCATAAATGGGCGTGTCTTGTCGATATGGGCGGAGAGAGTGTTCGGTGCGCATGTTCGGTGCGCATGTGTTACATTAGCATAAAGGGGCGTGTTTTGTCGATATGGGTGGAGAGAGTGTTCAGTGCGCGTGTGTCACATTAGCATAAAGGGGCGTGTCTTGTCGATATGGGCGGAGAGAGTGTTCGGTGCGCATTTGTTACATTAGCATAAAGGGGCGTGTCTTGTCGATATGGGCGGAGAGAGTGTTCGGTGCGCATGTTCGGTGCGCATGTGTTACATTAGCATAAAGGGGCGTGTTTTGTCGATATGGGTGGAGAGAGTGTTCAGTGCGTGTGTGTTACATTAGCATAAAGGGGTGTGTCTTGTCAATATGGGCGGAGAGAGTGTTCGGTGCGCATGTGTTACATTAGCATAAAGGGGCGGGGCTTGTCGATATGGGTGGAGAGAGTGTTCAGTGCGCGTGTGTGACGTTAGCAGAAAGCGGTTTTAACATGGACATGGAGGATAAAAACAAAGAAAGAAAGAGAAGAAAGACTTACGATAAGGACAAGAAGTAGGACGTGTTAATATAGGATCAGCTTTCCAGCGCTGGAGAGAACTGAAGGAGCAGGAAGTTGGCCACATATTCACAGGTTGGAGTTTCCCGAGTCAATAACTCCTGAGCTAAACGCTGTTACTACACAAATAACACCTCTTTTCTATCGTAGTAATGTAGAGAGGCAGCTACAACCGCGTTTTGTGTAGTAACAGCGTTTAGCTCAGGAGTTATCGACTCGGGAAACTCCCACCTGTGAATATACGCACACGCACACACGCGCACTGAACAATCTCTCCGCCCGTATCGACAAGGCCCGCCCCTTTCTGCTCATTGGCTACACGTTTGTTTTGATTTTTGTTTTGTTTGGTGGCCTAACGCAGTTTTCAGAAGCATTTCTCAAATATCGGAGACCGCACCTTTAAATCCGAATTCTTAAAAGCAGCTAAACAGCTCTGTTTATATACGATTCACACAGATCAGTAATGTGTTGCTTCATAAATACTAAAAGAAAGATTTAAACGCATCGTTTTCGACCGCAGAGAGCCTTCCTTGGCTCCGCCCCCTTGTCCTGGTCCGTGCAGAGCAGGAACAGGTGAATCCTCACAGAGAAGAAGGTGTGTTAAGTGAGCGATTATAAACAACAATCAGATTTTTTTCAGCAGAAAGTAGTAAGATGAGCTAATCGTATAAAAAGTGCAGATCCTTCATGACTTTGCAGATATTGTTGCTATAGCGAGAAAAAAAACAAACCAAAAAGCATTTTTTCCCCTTGTCTTTTTTGCATCTTCGCCCATTATGTCATCTCACATTCATCCTTGCGGAACAAGGCGGGAACATTCACGCCGACATAATCGCTCTGAAATGATGCTCTTAAAGCGTTCCACGCTGTGCGCCTGGATTTTCCAAATAGCAGCCCGTGTTGTCAAGGTGTAATCACGCCGAATGATGTGTGCTTTTTCCACTTTACGATATACACGCCTGCAGATAGTAGGGTTTTTTTTTTGGCACAAAAAAAGGAAAAAGCCATGAATGCTGCTTCAGATTATTCTTTCAGGCGTCATGACTCAAAGCGGCCTCTGTAAATGCCCTACAAAACGCTTACAACAGGTTCCCTTTGGCTGTTTCCCAGCAACAGGGACGACACACGGCCCATTTCCTGTTGAAGTAGAACCCTTTAAACAGAGAAATAAAAAAATGAAACGGTCCGAAGAGTGAAAGGCACGACGGTGATGAGCGCTCACGCCACCTCGCTGTGCATGTATTAAAGTGGCGATCTCCGAGGAGCTGCACCGTGCGAAAGCTCGGGGGCGTAAACGAGAGCTCTTGACATCGCTCAAGTTTCTGCTACACACCAGCTCGGATTCACTGAATCACGACATCTTTGTTTTTCACCTAAATGTTTAAACCTTTTTATTTAACGCAGGATGAGACACTTCAGGGATGATCACAGATTAGCTAAACATCCATGCTAGTCCATAATTAGTACAAGAACCTCGTTCAGAGTCAAGCTTGAGTTAAAGGCAATCAGCCAAACACCAGCTTCATCATCATCATCATCAGCAGCAGCAGCTCTCTTCAGCTCAACACAGTGTTCTGCATCAGTGTTTTGAGGGATGTTTATTGGAGCTTCAGTTGTGTCTCCTGATTAACACAAAGATTCTTTAGTGATTTAGATTCTTTTTTAACTTGATTATTGTGAGCAGAGGAAATATTGTGAAGATTCACTCAACAGGATCGAGAAGGTAAAATAAATTCCTCATGTGTTCCAAAATCAGGACAAACAAAGGAGAAGAAAACCTCTTCAGCATTCCTCCTGCTGTGTGTGTCTAAGAGAGAGAGAAAGAGAGAGAGAGAGAAAGAGAGTGTGTGTGTGTGTGTGTGTGTGTGTGTGTGTGTGTGTGTGTGTGTGTGTGTGTGGGAGAGAGAGAGAGAGAGAGAGAGAGAGAGAGTGTGTGTGTGTGTGTGTGTGTGTGAGAGAGAGAGAGAGAGAGAGAGAGAGAGAGAGAGAGAGAGAGATAAACCAGTAGAGTTATAGAGTTGTGTTTGTGGTCACTTGAACATCTCACCCTGTATCTATCTAATGTCTTAACCAGAAACTATGGTGCTTAATCGACTCGACTCTTATGGCTCTGAGTTAGAGTCAGATGGAGCTGCGAGGCCGCAGAACCTCAGGCTTCTCTCCGGTTTCTCTCCGTTCCCGTGGTTTAGACCTCACGGCGCCTGGCTGCGATTTCCACAAGAGCAGAACTGTGCAGAATAAAGTGCTGAGGTTGGAGCGAGAAAATCAGCCCCCTGTTGCTCAGCCCAGAGGGACGTGTGTGGACCTGAGCGAGAGCTTGCACGAGGTTTCACAGGGGACAAGTAAGAGGAGAACCGATCAGAACTACACCAAACTACACAGAACTACACAGAACTACACCGAAATACACAGAACTACACAGAACTACACCGAAATACACAGAACTACACAGAACTACACCGAAATACACAGAACTACACAGAACTACACCGAACTACACAGAACTACACCAAACTACACAGAACTACACCGAACTACACAGAACTACACCGAAATACACAGAACCGATCAGAACTACACAGAACCGATCAGAACTACATCGAACTACACCGAACCGATCAGAACTACACCGAACTACACAGAACTACACAGAACTACACCGAACTACACAGAACTACACAGAACCGATCAGAACTACACAGAACCGATCAGAACTACACCGAACCGATCAGAACTACACCGAACTACACAGAACTACACAGAACTACACAGAACTACACAGAACCGATCAGAACTACACAGAACTACACAGAACCGATCAGAACTACACAGAACTACACCGAACTACACAGAACTACACAGAACCGATCAGAACCGATCAGAACTACACAGAACCGATCAGAACTACACCGAACTACACAGAACCGATCAGAACTACACAGAACCGATCAGAACTACACCGAACTACACAGAACCGATCAGAACTACACAGAACTACACAGAACCGATCAGAACTACACAAAACTACACCGAACCGATCAGAACTACACCGAACTACACAGAACTACACCGAACTACACAGAACTACACCGAACCAATCAGAACTACACAGAACCAATCAGAACTACACAGAACCGATCAGAACCAATCAGAACCACATAGAACTACACAGAACTACACAGAACTACACAGAACTACACAGAACTACACAGAACCGATCAGAACTACACAGAACTACACAGAAGCACTTGGATTGATTGTTTGTGCAATACAATAAATTAAACATTCATTACTGAAGGTGAACCCTTGAGGAACCATGTTCTAGCTCAGGTTCTAGCTCAGATGAAGGTTTGGTGTTAAGTAAAGTTTAGTTAATTATGTTGTTAATGTCATGTTTCGTTCAAGTTCTCATGTAAATCGTGTGACTAAATTCTGAAACTATTCTCTGGCATCGTTTCTTCTGTGATCGAGTGTTGAAGAATAAAAAATCCTTCATCTCCACCACAATTGTTCTGTCGGAGTTTCATCCCCTAAAGCTTGTTACGACACGATCTGCCGCTTTCTCCGTATCCAGGAATCCTTGTTGTATTTGTTTCCTCGTGTTATTAGAATAAAACCCGCTCCGAGACCAAACCCTGGTGACCGAGGGCCGCTGACGGATGAGTCATGTTGTAGAAAAACAGCAGCGAGACCAAAACTATTTACCTCATTTGTATGTTGTTGCTTCTCTGTTGCTGGAAACAGACAAAGCCGAGCTACAGGAACAGAGGGCGTCATCTCTATTACTACCATATCTGCTATTTCCATAGTTATTATTCGGGGCAGACGACGCGGGAACGAACGAGCCGAGAGCCACGAGCGACGCTGAAGCCGTCGCCGCTCACACGTCTCCCAGACGATACAGACGTTTCACAGACATTTTGATTTCTGTATTGTTGTTTTTAATTCTCTAATGATTATGTATCATGAACCAGAGATTTGAGGTTTTAATGTCTTAAAGCTGAAGATGTTCAGTGAGGAGAGGAATAAAGATCGAATGAGATTTAACTGCAGATGCAGATGTGCTTCAGAGCAGCAGAGTGCAAACGTCTACGATGCCGAGGGATAAAAAAAATCAGCATTAATTAACAAGTTTAATTAACGACATTCATAAAGTCCTCATTTACATCACTATACATTATAAACAACTGAAACAGCAACAGATCTAACGGTTTTAAATTAGCGTGACGTTTGTAGATGTCGAGCAGTCGTGAAGCTGCATACTCCCATAGAGTTCAGTGTTTGTGCCCCTAGTGGTCAAACACAGGAAATGTAAAAAGTGCTGATAGACAGAGGCCCATTACCTGATTCCTGTAAACATGAACGCAGCTCACACTCTGGTCTGCACTCGGTCAGGAAGTGTAGTGTGTGTGTGTGTGTGTGTGTGTGTGTGTGTGTGTGTGTGTGTGTGTGTGTGAGACGAGGTCATTAGTTTCCACTGCACAGGTGTATGATGAGTGTCAGGAGAAAGCTGTGGGACACAGAAGAGGTGAGATGCCTTCCTTCATATAGCAACACAAAAATAATAAGGAAATAAGATGATGGCGAGTCGACGTGGTCGTGACCGTGTGCGTTCGTGAGGATGTAAGATGAGCCCAAACACACTGGGGTTCGATAGAATCGAGTGAGTTCAGACCCTAAAACAAATCAAAACCACCTTAAAAATACCCCATGACCGCTAAAATCTCAGCTTCACCAGAAAGGAGGATGTGCTTTGAACAGCCTTTTTTTTTTCAGATTAGTTTCAGATGTTTTCTGTGTTTCTGTGCTGGAAATTGATCTAAACCGTCTCCACCCTGGTCAGTGACATCACCCACCTCCACTACAGGAGGTAAACAAATCTATATCATAAACGACGAGCTGCTCCAGTCTGTGCTGGATTGCTGGATGTTCTGTGATCGAGATCCTGTCGGTGTTACGGTCGCGAGCCGGCGCTGACTCCTGATTGGACGACACATTTACCAGACTGAGACCTTTGGCCTACAAACACATTTACTGTAGTAATGATAGTCGATGTTCTCCTCCTGGAATTATGCTAAGATAATTTGTTTGTTTTTTTAGTTTTTATTTATAATTAACAGCTTCCTGTGGGGTGGGGGGGTGGGGGGGCACGGTGTCTTAGTGGGTAGCACGTTCGCCTCACACCTCCAGGGTTGGGGGTTCGATTCCCACCTCCACCTTGTGTGTGTGGAGTTTGCATGTTCTCCCTGTGCCTCGGGGGTTTCCTCCGGGTACTCCGGTTTCCTCCCCCGGTCCAAAGACATGCATGGTAGGTTGATTGGCATCTCTGGAAAATTGTCCGTAGTCTGTGTGTGTGTGTGTGTGTGTGTGTGTGTGTGTGTGTGTGTGTGAATGAGAGTGTGTGTGTGTGTGTGTGTGTGAATGAGAGTGTGTGTGTGTGTGTGAATGAGAGTGTGTGTGTGTGTGTGTGTGTGTGTGTGTGAATGAGAGTGTGTGTGTGTGTGTGTGTGTGAATGAGAGTGTGTGTGTGCCCTGTGATGGGTCGGCACTCCATCCAGGGTGTATCCTGCCTCGATGCCTGATGACGCCTGAGATAGACACAGGCTCCCCGTGGCATTCGGATAAGCGATAGAAAATGAGTGAGTGAGTGAGTGAGTGAGTGAGTGATTGAGTGAGTGAGTGAGTGATTGAGTGAGTGAGCGAGTGAGTGAGTGAGCTTCCTGTGGGCAGGCACTAAATTCCAGGACCACGACGTAAAGTGGGCGTGTTTCCAAAGGTCTTGGAAAAACGCCTTCTTTCAAAAAACGAGCATACTACAAAGGTAAAAACAATCATACAGGAAGATTTATTTTAGAAAACAAATAAACAACCCAAAACTACGTTTATGGTTAGGGTTAGGGTTAGATTATCAAATAGGCCACGCCTACACGATGACGCAATATCTGTTACGCTGTTCTGAAATCCCTGGAAATAAGTGCCTGCCGCTTCCTGTGCTCTCGTCACTCAACTAGCTGACACCGATTAGCCAGAATTAGCATGTAGCGCAATTCATATGTAATGTAAAATACTTTTTGCTGTAGTTTGAGTTCCTGAGTTATTTTAAGTCTCCACTCAAAGTTCTGAGTCTAATCCAGGACACATGTAGTGTTTCTTTATGTAACAGTTGGAGCTGAACTGCTGATGATCTGTGGATTTTCACTACAGATGGAATAGAGCTGCTAAAACAGATTGCATAGCAAACACACCACTGCCTTGTCCAAAAATAAAAGAAGAAAAAAGGAAAAAGAGAAACAAGGCTGTAATCATTACACCGAGGAGAAAAATCTCTACCTGAGAGCCGCAGGATCATCGCTCTCTCACGTAGGAGACACCGAGCCGGAAATCCCCTGCTGGGATTCTGCAGTCGCGTTCGGGAAATTTGTGGACTCGCTTAAGATGTATAACTGGGTTTCAGATTCTTTTCAGATTCTTCAAACAGTAAAAGATCTCGGTGGAAGCGTCTCGGCGGAAGCGTCTCGGCGGAAGCGTCTCGGTGGAAGCGTCTCGGCGTAAGCGTCTCGGCGTAAGCGTCTCGGCGTAAGCGTCTCGGTGGAAGTGTCTCGGTGGAAGTGTCTCGGTGGAAGTGTCTCGGTGGAAGCGTGTTCGTTCTGTTGGAGCGTCAAAGATCAAATCAGCAAACACAATTCTGACAAAATGCTTAAACAAACAAGAGTCTTGCTTAAAAATCAATCCAAACATGTAATCATGGCTTTGATTCTAGCACTCATGTTCATTGGCTTGTGTGTGTGTGTGTGTGTGTGTGTGTGTGAGAGAGAGAGAGAGCCATTACCTTCTAATTGCAGGTATTATTCCACTAAATGAGTGGAAAGAGTGCACATTACTACTTCACCCAACATGAGCGCACACACACACACACACACACACACACACACACACACACACACACACACACACACGTTTTTATTCACTTTTGATTCGTCTTTGATGTCACACTTAAAACAACAGAGATTTAATTAACTGAATTGGTAAAGTCACTCTTTCTGTTCACACGAATGCAAATGAGATCCATTTAGTTGCAGTTTTTTTTTTTTTCATCTAGAACTGGGGAAGAGTTATAATAATAATAATAATAATAATAATAAAAATAATAATAATAATAATAATAATATTCATTCAGTGTGCTACATCAATTAATTTAGAGTAAAACTATTTATTATTATTATTATTATTATTATTATTATTATTATTATTATTATTATTATAGGGCACACGGTGGCTTAGTGGTTAGCACGTTCGCCTCACACCTCCAGGGTTGGGGGTTCGATTCCCACCTTCACCTTGTGTGTGTGGAGTTTGCATGTTCTCCCCGTGCCTCGGGGGTTTCCTCCGGGTACTCCGGTTTCCTCCCCCGGTCCAAAGACATGCATGGTAGGTTGATTGGCATCTCTGGAAAATTGTCTGTAGTGTGTGAGTGAATGAGAGTGTGTGTGTGCCCTGTGATGGGTTGGCACTCCGTCCAGGGTGTATCCTGCCTCGATGCCCGATGACGCCTCAGATAGGCACAGGCTCCCCGTGACCCGAGAAGTTCGGATAAGCGGTAGAAAATAAATGAATGAATGTTTGAATCTATTTCAAACATTTTTCATATTTTTGAATATTATTATTATTATTATTGACCATGACCCTTGACAACTCTGTTATTATTTAATGTCATGAGGAAGAATAAAGAGAATTAGGTGAGGTTACGACTCTTTATAGCTACTATAATGTAAGTGACATCAGCAACACACTCGAGACTCAGTAGAGGAAGAAGAATAATCCAGCACTGACACCTGAGTACAAAAGGAGACAGTGTTGAGGTCACGTGTTAGTGTTTACTGTCAACTCAACTCTATTGAATTCTATAACTCATATCACGTCAAAGGTTTTAGACTGCAGTGATAAATGACAAACACACACACACACACACACACACACACACACACACACACACACACACACACACACAGACAGAAACAGATTAGTGTCAGATCTCTCCAGCACTCATGCAGATCAAATGCTAAAGAATAAAGATGTGTTTTTAACTCAGATTTCTGTCCATGTGGATATAAAGGAACTGGTGAAGAGCTAAACTTTACTAACCAACCTTAACTAACCAACCTTAACTAACCCCAACTAACCAACCAACCTTAACTAACCAACCTTAACTAACCTTAACTAACCAACCTCAACTAACCTTAACTAACCAACCTTAACTAACCTTAACTAACCAACCTTAATTATTCAACCTTAACTAAACAACCCTAACTAACCAACCTTAACTATCCTTAACTAACCAACCTTAACTACCCAACCTTAACCAACCTTAACTAACCAAACTTAACTAACCAACCTTAACTAACCAACCTTAACCAACCTTAACTAACCAACCTTAACTAACTAACCTTAACCAGGAAGTGAGTCTGATTTCTTAAGGCTTCAGGAGGTTACAACATGTTTATTAACAAGTTCTTTGCAGCTTCAGATGAACTCCATCAATCCTGCGCCATGTGAAAGAAAACACTGATAAATAAAAGCTTCCCTTTAGTTTCGGACACTTTTGCGCACCCCCACACTGGAACGTACCATTCCTGGAGAAACATCTATATGAATCAAATATTTTCGATGATTGTCGTTATGATGTCAGGTGTTAAATATGAGCAGGAGGAGCGAGAGACGATGGGCTGGACTTCACAGGAAGCTGAATTTCCTCTTGACCTTTACAGATGTGGGATATCAGAGAGCTCTGTGTCACTGCTGGACATTGTTTTGGAGAAAGACACGTCTCCTGCTGAGACGGATGAAACGGCTTCTTTTTTTTTTAACTTAATCCCCCTGCACGTTTCTGACAGCGACGTCCTCTTGTGTAACCTTGTTCTCTTATCTGTCCTCCATCAAGGGATTTTTAATGACCCGCGTCAATCCGGAGCACGAGGAGCATGCTGAGGGTCTGAAGATCAAAAGGCCAGGCTTTACCTGAATCTCCTCACACTCGCCTTTGTTGTGGGACGAACAATTCAGCAGATATCACGGACAGATCAAAGACGCACTCGGAGCTCATTTACTGGCCTGTGTGCTCAGTGTCAGTGTCACGGCTGGGTAAAGGTCAGGAATGAAATAAATAGATAAATAAATAAGTAAACAAACAAACAAACAAACAAACAAATAGACACAATATTCACATACAATATGAAAGGCTTAGGGTTAGGATTTCAGTTGTTGCTGTTTTTGCACAACCTTATACACTGTCTCAGGGACCTGCTGATAAGAAACTGTTCATTGTAGTATTACTGCAGGAGACATTGTCTGTTCTTACAGTATTTACATACAGTATTAACACCACTCGCTCGGCGCTGGGTTTGTTTACTGTCTTTTTGTATTTTGTTTATTGTCTTGTAACCTTTTGTCTGCACTGTCTTTTGTCCTGCACTGTCTTGTCTCTCTTGTCTGTATTGTCCTACACTGTCTTGTCTGTATTGTCCTGGTCTGTCTTGTCTGTATTGTCCTGCACTGTCTTGTCTCTCTTGTCTGTATTGTCCTGCACTGTCTTGTCCTGCACTGTCTTGTCTGTCTTGTTTGTCTTGTCCTGCACTGTCTTGTCTGTCTTGTCCTGCACTGTCTTGTCTGTCTTGTCCTGCA
>NC_062518.1:860150-862650 GCF_022655615.1 Tachysurus fulvidraco
TGATGGTGTGTATACATGATGGTGTGTACAACTGATGGTGTGTACAACTGATGGTGTGTATACCTGATGGTGTGTATACCTGATGGTGTGTATACCTGATGGTGTGTATACATGATGGTGTGTACAACTGATGGTGTGTATACCTGATGGTGTGTATACCTGATGGTGTGTATACATGATGGTGTGTATACCTGATGGTGTGTACAACTGATGGTGTGTATACATGATGGTGTGTATACATGATGGTGTGTACAACTGATGGTGTGTATACATGATGGTGTGTATACATGATGGTGTGTATACATGATGGTGTGTATACCTGATGGTGTGTATACCTGATGGTGTGTACAACTGATGGTGTGTATACCTGATGGTGTGTATACCTGATGGTGTGTATACATGATGGTGTGTATACCTGATGGTATGTACATTTGATGGTGTGTATACCTGATGGTGTGTATACCTGATGGTGTGTATACATGATGGTGTGTATACATGATGGTGTGTATAGCTGATGGTGTGTATACCTGATGGTGTGTATATCTGATGGTGTGTATACATGATGGTGTGTACAACTGATGGTGTGTATACATGATGGTGTGTATACCTGATGGTGTGTATACATGATGGTGTGTATACCTGATGGTGTGTACAACTGATGGTGTGTATACATGATGGTGTGTATACATGATGGTGTGTATACATGATGGTGTGTATACATGATGGTGTGTATACCTGATGGTATGTACATTTGATGGTGTGTATACCTGATGGTGTGTATACCTGATGGTGTGTATAGCTGATGGTGTGTACAACAGATGGTGTGTATACCTGATTGTGTGTATACATGATGGTGTGTATACATGATGGTGTGTACAACTGATGGTGTGTTTACATGATGGTGTGTATACATGATGGTGTGTTTACATGATGGTGTGTATACATGATGGTGTGTATACATGATGGTGTGTACAACTGATGGTGTGTTTACATGATGGTGTGTATACATGATGGTGTGTATACCTGATGGTGTGTATACCTGATGGTGTGTACAACTGATGGTGTGTACAACTGATGGTGTGTATACATGATGGTGTGTATACCTGATGGTGTGTACAACTGATGGTGTGTATACATGATGGTGTGTATACATGATGGTGTGTATACCTGATGGTGTGTATACATGATGGTGTGTACACCTGATGGTGTGTATACATGATGGTGTGTATACATGATGGTGTGTATAGCTGATGGTGTGTACAACAGATGGTGTGTATACCTGATGGTGTGTATACCTGATGGTGTGTACAACTGATGGTGTGTATACATGATGGTGTGTATACATGATGGTGTGTATACATGATGGTGTGTATACCTGATGGTGTGTATACCTGATGGTGTGTACAACTGATGGTGTGTATACCTGATGGTGTGTATACCTGATGGTGTGTATACATGATGGTGTGTATACCTGATGGTATGTACATTTGATGGTGTGTATACCTGATGGTGTGTATACCTGATGGTGTGTATACATGATGGTGTGTATACATGATGGTGTGTATAGCTGATGGTGTGTATACCTGATGGTGTGTATATCTGATGGTGTGTATACATGATGGTGTGTACAACTGATGGTGTGTATACATGATGGTGTGTATACCTGATGGTGTGTATACATGATGGTGTGTATACCTGATGGTGTGTACAACTGATGGTGTGTATACATGATGGTGTGTATACATGATGGTGTGTATACATGATGGTGTGTATACATGATGGTGTGTATACCTGATGGTATGTACATTTGATGGTGTGTATACCTGATGGTGTGTATACCTGATGGTGTGTATAGCTGATGGTGTGTACAACAGATGGTGTGTATACCTGATTGTGTGTATACATGATGGTGTGTATACATGATGGTGTGTACAACTGATGGTGTGTTTACATGATGGTGTGTATACATGATGGTGTGTTTACATGATGGTGTGTATACATGATGGTGTGTATACATGATGGTGTGTACAACTGATGGTGTGTTTACATGATGGTGTGTATACATGATGGTGTGTATACCTGATGGTGTGTATACATGATGGTGTGTATACCTGATGGTGTGTATACATGATGGTGTGTATACCTGATGGTGTGTATACATGATGGTGTGTATACATGATGGTGTGTATACCTGATGGTGTGTATACATGATGGTGTGTATACCTGATGGTGTGTATACATGATGGTGTGTATACCTGATGGTGTGTATACATGATGGTGTGTATACATGATGGTGTGTATACCTGATGGTGTGTATACCTGATGGTGTGTATACCTGATGGTGTGTATACATGATGGTGTGTATACATGATGGTGTGTATACCTGATGGTGTGTACACCTGATGGTGTGTATACATGATGGTGTGTATACCTGATGGTGTTCCCACCTTCCTGTAAATAAGCTACATAATAACACACACCAATGAGAAGTGAGCTGCTG
>NC_062518.1:865150-890150 GCF_022655615.1 Tachysurus fulvidraco
AGGAAAAGAGAGAAACATCAGAAACAACAGCGTTCGTCACCGAGTGTTAATTAATTTTGGAGATAAACAAAAGCCGACGTTGGATCCCGACGATCCACAGAGTTGGACTTTCCCCGTTAGCGACGTTCCAGAGGATTAGCGAAGTCCGGCAGTTTGCTGCAGTCGTTTTTGTCCCCAGACTCCTTTATCTCTCAACATCCACGCACAAAACCTCAAATCGCACATTCCTATAATGACAGCACGTTGTTTGTGACGCGAACTCATCAGACTCGCCTCGCTTCGCCTCGCCTCGGCTCTACGTACGGCTTAGAGGCGACGTGACGTGAACGCGAGACGTGTGCAGGATTTAATGTCCGACAAATCGCTGGATTTACGTCGTGACTCAGAGGATCGTGTCCAGAAGCAGCGAATGGAGTTTTTTTTTTTTTTTACACCTGCAGGGTTTTTACTGAGGTCTATGTGGGAGGGTTATGTGCAAAAGTTTGTACACCCTTACTCTGTCAGAGTCTTCACAGATGATCAGGTGGTGTAACAGTGAGCAAAAACAACAACATTTAACTCGGCATACTTTCGTTCCTCTGAGAACGTTTTCACATCTTCTGGTGTTTGGTTGAATCTTTTACATTTTCCCCCTTTTGTGTCATTTCCCGCAGTTCTGATTGGTCGGAGGTTGCAGAAGGTAAAAATCCTCTGTGGATCCTGCTTTCTGATTCCTTATCAGATTTTTAAAGCTTTTATTTTTTCCTTGACTTTAATGACATTTTTATTTTCCTAGATTTTTTCTCTTTTTCCTGCTGTATTGTTAAACAGGGGCGCACGACGGCTTAGTGGTTAGCACGTTCGGCTCAGACCTCCAGATTCCCGCCTCCACCTTGTGTGTGTGGAGTTTGCATGTTCTCCCCGTGCCTCGGGGGTTTCCTCCGGGTACTCCGGTTTCCTCCCCCGGTCCAAAGACATGCATGGTAGGTTGATTGGCATCTCTGGAAAATTGTCCGTAGTGTGTGAGTGTGTGTGTGAATGAGAGTGTGTGTGTGCCCTGTGATGGGTTGGCACTCCGTCCAGGGTGTATCCTGCCTCGATGCCCGATGACGCCTGAGATAGGCACAGGCTCCTCGTGACCCGAGAAGTTCGGATAAGCGGTAGAAAGTGAGCTGGATGAAACGACGTCACTGTCTCTCACTAACATGACCAGCTCTGGTTCTTTAGTGCTTATGAACCTCAAAAGAAAGAAAAATGTCTCCATATTTTACTCCAACAGCTCGACTTGCAGTTTATTATTTACATAACTGGAGAATTCATGATTATTCTGGATAAAATCTCATCACCTTTAAAAACAGTGTCTCTGGTCTACACGCAGATATTAATTTATGTCCCAAGCTGCCAAATCCACATCACATTACACACAGCGAGGCAGAGAGGCAGTTATAGAGGCAGAGGTCTGTAATCATCCACAGCACAGAATAAAGTGAAAACAAACAAAGCTTCAGACTTTCACAGAACAAACACAGCAAGGTTTCAGAAAGCTTGTAAGCAAACACACGAGTCTTCAAATAATCTCCTGAAATCAGAAGAGGTGTGAGAGTGTGAGCTCAGCGTCTTTATACATGTGACACTGCCCTCTGCAGGACTGGAGGTGAATCTGCGGCTTTTTTATTTATTTGTTTGTTTGTTTGTTTGTTTATGTAGAAACAGAACATTATACTTTTGATCCATTAAAAAGTTACTGTTAGAAACAGCCGATCCCTTATTGCAGTTTGTCATGTTACTATTAAAACTGCAACGAAATGTAAACTCCACCTTCCTGATAACATCCACCTTCTGTTGAATCCAGAAGTGAACAACAGTGAGGAGTATCAGTTATGGAGCACCGCTAAAGCTCAGTATTCCTGTATTGCACATTTTTTTTAAACCAAAATAACTCCAGAACGAGATGAAAGGTCAGAAAGTCATCTGGACCTGAAACCTGTTCCCCTCTCACACCCGGTTCTCCCGAGACAGGGTTACGTGTTGTTTAGTGTGCCAGAGTCCACGCTCATGCGGTAACACCACCTTGTCCTGGCTGGCGTGAACGTCTGGGGTTCAGAGGTGATGTTCAGGAGGGAGCAGCGGAGCGCCGCTCGGCCTTGGCCGCAGCTTCTCCTGTCATCGGTAATTAAATGTAGGAGACGTGATTGGCCTGTTCGGGACCCACAGGCATAAACCTTATTGCTGAAGGGACGGAGAGAGCATCAGTCCATCTGTCTGCAGCAGAGAGGAAAAAAACACCACCTGAAATCAGGACGGAGAGACTGATATCACGGCAGTTCAGTATTTTGTGTATTAGCTTTGCCTTTTTTTCACACTTAATGCTAAAATTTCCCCCCTGAAACGATTGACATTAGTAATTTCCAATATTAACCGACACCCTGCAACTAACTCCGCCCCCTTCCTCCACCTCACATCAGCAACAGATGGTTTTCTCACTTGTAAGACACGACGCAGTCTTTTTTAACGTGTCTCATTTATCTGTACCTAAAACACTATATTTGATATTTACTCATCTTCTACCTCTTATCTGAACTTCTCGGGTCACGGGGAGCCTGTGCCTATCTCAGGCGTCATCGGGCATCGAGGCAGGATACACCCTGGACGGAGTGCCAACCTATCACAGGGCACACACACACTCTCATTCACTCACACACTCACACATTACGGACAATTTTCCAGAGATGCCAATCAACCTACCATGCATGTCTTTGGACCGGGGGAGGAAACCGGAGTACCCGGAGGAAACCCCCGAGGCACGGGGAGAACATGTAAACTCCACATACACAAGGCGGAGGTGGGAATCGAACCCCCAACCCTGGAGGTCTTAGCCGAACGTGCTAAACACTAAGCCACCGTGCCTCCTATTTAATATTTATACTTTAAAAATATCATAAAGGTCATAAACGTTCTGCATTTTTTTGTAATGAGGAAACAGCATATGTATGCAAGCTGTGATGGTCATGAATAAGAAATGTACAGTAAATCCTCAGCTAGCATGACTGACTCTTTACACTAGCATTAGCTTATTAGAAAAAAATTAATAAAAGAAAGAAAAAGAAAAAGAAAGAAATTCCAAAAGTTGCTAGTTATGTTAGCGTGAGACTGATAAGTGATGCAGACTTTAGCATGCTAGCTCATTAGCTAAACTTGTTAACATTAGCCAAACCGCAAATATGTGTTTAATGTGTCTAGAATTTTCAATTTTCTATTAAATAACGGACCGAGCTGCTGTTTGCACACAGTAAACACCAACGCCACTCACACAGCGGGCTTAAAGGCAGTTATTTTAAAAGGATCAGACATCAAACATGAAGAAAGGCAAACATTTTGAAAAGCAGCGAGCGAGAGCGAAGAGACGAGCGACGGATATGAAGCACGTCGTGTCAGGAGTCTCTTCCCTCAGGTGTCTATTAATAATTGCCTCAGATAATAAGGTTTCAATCATTTATGTTCCATTTAGGTGTTCTAATTAGCATTCGAGGCAGAGAGTGAGGTAGAAAAGAGAGTGCTGGGGAGTGAGGGATGAAGAGCAGGTAAAAATGAGAGAAGGGGGGGGGAGAGCGAGAGAGCGTGAGAGAGAGAGATGAAGAAGGAGAGATGAGGAGGGAGTGTGAAAAGATGAGAAGCTTCAGATTGTAAGGGAAAGGTGAGATAGAAACGCACTGAGAGAGAGAGAGAGAGAGAGAGAGAGAGAGAGAGAGGGGAGATAGCGGAAGAGAGATAATGGAAAAGAGATAGATTGAAGGAAAGATCAGCAAGATGGGGAGAGAAAACATATAGATGAGTGAAGGTAGAGCTGATAAAAGCAGAAAAAAAGATTTATAGATAAAGAGAAGTGAGAGAGATAAATTGATTGAAAAAAAGAGAGATAAGGAAGATAAGGAAGGAGGGGTGGAGGACTGCAAAGAGGAGATGAGTGAGAAAGAGACTTATAAATGAGCAGAGAGAGAGAGAGAGAGAGAGAGAGAGAGAGAGAGAGAGAGAGAGATCGTCGAGAAAAGAGTGATATGAAATTTGAGAAAGTAATAGAGACATCAGAAATAATGACAAGTGAGTTAGAGATGAGTCTAGAGAGTGAGAGAATGATGAAGAGAGAGAGAGAGAGAGAGAGAGAGAGAGAGAGAGACACTGATAGAGAGAGATTGAGTGACGTAACAATTTCATTCTTCTGTAAAAATATTTATAAAGTCTATATTTCTATATTTTTATTTAGACTCTGCTCTCTCTCTCTCTCTCTCTCTCTCTCTCTCTCTCTCTCTCTCTCTCTCACACACACACACACACACACACACACACACACACACACACACATCACTCCATCACTCATTCCTCCACTTCTGCTTACACTCGTTTACCATCCCTCACTTTCTGATCTCTCCAACCTACAGCTCTTCACAGCTGCTTCATACACACCAATTAACCTCTGGAACGCAAGCACACACACACCCACCCCCACACACACACACACACACACACACACACACACACACACACACACACACTGTCACTCAGCAGATGCTTGTTAAATCTGCCTCAACTGATCTGATCTCATGTTGGAGTGAAATGGAGAGAAGTCTAATTATCTCCAGCATCATTTAGAGAGATGTAAGTGAAATAAAATGTGAAGTGTTTGTTCTTCCAGCAGATACAAATAAAAAGAACATGCTGTGAATTTTATAGAACATTTATTATTATTCAAATGCAACATTATTCCATTTATATGAATTTTGCTAATGTAGAAATTTGTCTGTTATCTTTATTCTGTCACTCGGTCACTATGATGCAACACATCTGATGTACAGAACTGAGGTACAGTAAGAATCTATAAATGCTATGAATGTCTTCTGTACATTTATAAATTTGTCTTAAACTCGATACTGTAAAAGTTTTATACAGAAATATTGATGTGTTTATGTGCACTTTAAAACTGTAGATTTGTATTTTAACGTTCTATCTGTTCTTGCTGTACATGTATACTGATCTGTAAAGCTGAAGAATATGTAAATGTGTAAATGTGTAAGTACTGTAAATATGTAAATGTGTAAATGTGTAAATATGTAAATGTGTAAATGTGTAAATGTGTAAGTACTGTAAATATGTAAATGTGTAAATGTGTAAACATGTAAATATGTAAATATGTAAATGTGTAAATGTGTAAACATGTAAATATGTAAATATGTAAATGTGTAAATATGTAAATACTGTAAATGTGTAAATACTGTAAATGTGTAAATGTGTAAATATGTAAATCTGTAAATATGTAAATGTGTAAATATGTAAATTTGTAAACGTGAAAACGTGAAAACGTGTAAACGTGTAAGTGTGTAAATGTGTAAATGTGTAAACGTGAAAACGTGAAAACGTGTAAACGTGTAAGTGTGTAAATGTGTAAATGTGTAAATATGTAAATACTGTAAATGTGTAAATACTGTAAATGTGTAAATGTGTAAATATGTAAATGTGTAAATGTGTAAATATGTAAATCTGTAAATATGTAAATGTGTAAATATGTAAATGTGTAAACGTGAAAACGTGAAAACGTGTAAACGTGTAAGTGTGTAAATGTGTAAATATGTAAATGTGTAAGTGTGTAAATGTGTAAATGTGTAAATGTGTAAACGTGTAAATGTGTAAATATGTAAACATGTAAGCGTGTCAATGTGTAAGTGTGTAAATGTGTAAATGTGTAAATATGTAAACGTGTAAGTGTGTAAATGTGTAAATGTGTAAATATGTAAACGTGTAAGTGTGTAAATGTGTAAATGTGTAAATATGTAAACGTGTAAGCGTGTAAATGTGTAAGTGTGTAAATGTGTAAATGTGTAAATATGTAAACGTGTAAGTGTGTAAATGTGTAAATGTGTAAATATGTAAACGTGTAAGCGTGTAAATGTGTAAGTGTGTAAATGTGTAAATGTGTAAATGTGTAAATATGTAAACGTGTAAGTGTGTAAATGTGTAAATGTGTAAATGTGTAAATATGTAAACATGTAAGTGTGTAAATGTGTAAATGTGTAAATGTGTAAATATGTAAACATGTAAATGTGTAAATGTGTAAATGTGTAAATATGTAAACATGTAAGTGTGTAAATGTGTAAATGTGTAAATATGTAAACGTGTAAGTGTGTAAATGTGTAAGTGTGTAAATATGTAAACGTGTAAGTGTGTAAATGTGTAAATGTGTAAACGTGTAAATGTGTAAATGTGTAAGTGTGTAAATATGTAAATGTGTAAATGTGTAAATATGTAAACATGTAAGTGTGTAAATGTGTAAATGTGTAAATATGTAAACGTGTAAGTGTGTAAATGTGTAAATGTGTAAACGTGTAAATGTGTAAATGTGTAAATGTGTAAGTGTGTAAATATGTAAATCTTTACTGCAAATTTGTGCTATAAATCTGAGCTGTAAATATGAGCCATTAATTTGTCAATCTGAGCTTGAAATCTGTCATTTATCTGAAAATCCAATACTTTTGTTCTGTAACTCTAAAGCGAAATATCTGTAGTGATAAAGTGTAAATCAGCAGAGAAAATCTCTGTAAATCTGTAAATCTGTAAATATCTGTTCTGTCTATATGTAAATTAATATTGAACATCTATTTATATAAACATCTGTAAATGAGATCCTGAGACACGTTACTGTATGTTATGGATTTGATTTGTATAGTAACTTGTTCCTGTCTAAATTAAAGTCTGACGTATTTTTATATTTTTTTATTTTATATTATTTTACATTATTATATATTATATTATATTACATTATATTATATTACATTACATTGTATTATGTTATATTATATTATATTATATTATATTATGTTATATTACATTACATTACATTATATTATATTATATTATATTATACTATATTATGTTATATTACATTACATTACATTATATTATATTATATTATACTATATTATATTATATTACATTACATTACATTACATTATATTATATTATATTATATTATATTATATTATATTATAATATGTTATATTACATTATATTATATTATATGATGTTATATCAGTCACACTGACAGTTTTCACTGTGATGCTCATAAGTCAGCTCTGTTCTGTTCAACATGTTTATTGGTTTGTCTCCGAGCTTTTGTGCGCTTTGATAACTCCACTCCAGGGTGTTTTGACACTTGTGTTTATGATCCTCTGCTGCTAATCGCTGTTAGCATAAATGATAAATGATTAGCGTGTAACTAAATTATTAAAGCGACTACTAATGGTCTGATGAGTGTTTTGCATTCTGCAGATCTGCTGTGGAAATATTTATAGAGTCAAACGCTGCTTACTGCCTCTCTCTAGGCACATCAACACCTGCTCTTTCCATAGAGCAGGTGGAGAGATGCATAGAGGGATGGATGGATGGAGGGATGGATGGATGGATAGATGGATAGATAGGTGAAGAGATGGATGGATGGATGAATGGATGGATAGATGAATAGATAGGTGGAGAGATGGATGGATGGATGAATGGATGGATAGATGAATAGATAGGTGGAGAGATGGATGGATGGGAGGATGGATGCAGTTGATGGATGGCTGGATGGACGGATGGATGGATAGCATCCATAGAAAGATGCAGAATAAAGGAAAACCATTAAAAGCAAGATACAGATGATGGAGTGAAACAGGTGAGATGGAGATAGTGAGAGACGGAGAGACAGAGAGAGATGAATAGAAGGAGACAGAGGAGGTTTTACAGGAGCTTCATGAAGCGACTTTGGAGTATCGGAGTATTGAAGAGTTCTGGGTGCAGATCGAAGCTCCAGTATATTCACCTCTATAACTCAGTGTTGGATGTCGTCCCTCCTGTGAGAACGAGGACACCTCGTCTATTATTTATGGCCTCTTAGCAAGCACATGAGACACACTGTCACCAAAAATCCATTTACATCCTGATGTATGTGGAGAAACAGCTTGTGATGACAGCAATTTCAGGAGGAAAATTACCCCACACAGCCGAAAGAGGACACTGGCGGATCGAGCCGGCGCGCCACATCCTGATTGACAGGTCACCTGAACACACAGCATGCATCGGAAATAAAGGAATAATCGCAGAGACGGGATTTGGAGACATCTCCAGAAAGCTTTATTTCAGGAGGCTTCTTTAAAGGAACATTTAGACTAAAGTGGACTGTTGAACTCCTCCTGACTTACTTATAGCACTTATTTAGTCATCGTTTCCTCCAACGTTTGCAGAAACGCTAGATTTTGTGAAGCCGTGTCGAGTGTGTACACCAGCAGGAGATCGACGTTGGGAGGAACAAGGGCCCTTGACACTCTGTGCTACCAAGGTTAAGTGTTCCAATTGCAGAATTATTCCCTTAAGTACGTCATGAAACTATTGTTTCATGAGTAAAAGAGCAGGATAAAAAAAGTTTTCCTCCTTTTCTTCATCTGCAGCTGTTAGCCGCTGTTCAGTATTCAAGAGGGATCGAGGGGCGGCTCCGCGTCGAGGGCCATAAATATGCATGAGCATCTATTCGGCTGCCGCTGATGATAATAAGCCATAAACAAAATGCATTTTCTTACCAACGCAAATAACTACACCCAAATTAATTTCCAAATAGCGCATCTGACCTTCTTCTGGCGCTTCTCTTTGTCCTTCATCCAAAGGGAGCGAGAGATCTTTTTCAGAGTCTCCGCATTAGTTGCTCTCGGTATTCATGCCGTGATGGCATCATTACAGCCTGCTCACTTCACCATAATAACTCCTTAAACGACGGGGCTTTTTAGATCTCAATCTCTCTCCCAGATTTTATATAAATATATAAATATATATCTTTCTTTCTTTTAGCCATGAATTTTATTTTAGGATTTTCTCTTTAATGAGGAAAAGTGACTCAGTAAAACCAGATGAATATAGAGCTGAACTCTGCCTACTGCCTCCTTCTAGTCACACCAACACCTGCTCTTTCCTTCTCCTCAGACTCAGCATGTGGACTGAAGTACGGACGGAGGGATGGATGCAGTTGATGAATGGATGGATGGATGGATGGATGGATGGATGAAGGAAAACAGTGAAAGTATAACATGCATGAAGATCTGCAATTATCGATCCAGGAAATTTGGAACCATCTTCTTGTCATTTTCATGAGAACAGATAACAGGAGAAACAGAGACAATTATAATTATAACATTATTATAACATTATTATAACATTATTATTACATTATTATTACATTATTACGCACTTTAGTGTATTTTATATTTTATATTTTATGCTGAATACAAACTAAGGGTCAGACTCCGAGTCAGCTGAAACTGCACACATCACTATTCTGACCTACAGACTTCATATGTTATTCACGAAGAGGGCGGAGTTTGTTTAAAAAGGGGCGTGTTTAAACGACTGATTAACATCGTTCTGTATTTTCTATCTTGGATTATTTTCAGGTTTAAATGTAAAGCTGATGGTTTGTGTTTTAAAGATAAACGTTTGACTACAAAAAAATCAGAAGAATGAACTTCATATTAAAAACCTGACCCTGAATCCCAGGAACTTTTAAAGTGTGAATAAAGTCTTTAACTCTTTTATTAAGTGTCTCCTTGCATACAGCACTCATAGCACCGTGACGTCTCACTTTAAAACACAAAACTCTTCAAACTTGTGATTCGTGGCGTCAATGAAACGTTCGAAGCCAAACAATCCTTTATTGTGAAAAGGCCCTGAAACGCCACGCGCTTTGATCACGCCGCCCGCTTTACGCCACGTCGCTTCAAAGATCCGGTAAAGACCTGCAGCGTCTCTCCAGACCGAATCGTCAGAATGTAAATTCTCTCAGAGGTCTTTGCTTGTTGCTCCTGTGGAGTCTGACATTGTTTTTAACTTTTTTTTCAGGGGGATTTGGGAGCTGAAGTATCGCAGAATTCCCAAAGGGAAATATCTTCCTCACTCTTCCGTCTCTGTCGCTGCTCCCTGGAGCCAACACCTCCTGCTTGTGTGCTGAAATAAAAAAGAGGACATTTAAAAAAATAAATAAATAAAAATAAAAATAAAAATCAGAAGACCATTTGAATCCAAAGTGAGGAATAAACAAGTGGATGTCCGACAGAACGGAGAAGAAGTTTGTGTGTTTAGAGATGCTGGTTCTCCTGAACTGTGTTTCTTCATGACTTTAATCACTGGCTGTTTAATTAACGTCTATTTCCAGCTGCACACGATCACAATGACGACATGAACTCAGAATACTGCGGCGCTGATTACAGATAATCACAGAGTGACAGGAACACGGCGCTGTGGATGGAAGCACGTGAACACGTGATCGAGTCGCTCTCATGACCTGAGCTTCAGCTTCTACAACAATTCTGCTGGAATTAAATAATGATGTGATTACGAGCTCCAACCCTCTGCTAACCGTCACCAGTCACAATCTCACTCTCTGATCTCACTCTCTGATCTCACTCTCTGATCTCACTCTCTGTTCTCACTCTCTCATCTCACTCTCTCATCTCACTCTCTGATCTCACTCTCTCATCTCACTCTCTCATCTCACTCTCCGCTCTCACTCTCTGTTCTCACTCTCTGTTCTCACTCTCACTCTCTGTTCTCACTCTCTGTTTTCACTCTTTGTTCTCACTCTCACTCTCTGTTCTCACTCTCTGTTCTCACTCTCACTCTCTGTTCTCACTCTCTGTTTTCACTCTCTCATCTCACTCTCTGATCTCACTCTCTGTTTTCACTCTCTCATCTCACTCTCTGTTCTCACTCTCTGATCTCACTCTCTGTTCTCACTCTCTGTTTTCACTCTTTGTTCTCACTCTCTCATCTCACTCTCTCATCTCACTCTCTGTTCTCACTCTCTGTTCTTACTCTCTGATCTCACTCTCCATTTCTTTCTTTCTTTCTTTCTTTCTTTCTTTCTTTCTTTCTGTGCAAATAATTTAATAAAAATTTATTTCTTTAAAAAATACTCTAAAAGTAGGTTTATCATCACTATTTAAAAACACATCCACAATTATTTAATTATTTTTCATATCACAACAAATCGGCAATAATTTTTATCCCTTTATAGTTACTCACCTACATTATAGCTATAAACAGCCTCTCATTTTTTTTCTCTTTTGAAGTTAATGAGAAATCAAATCTCAGTTGTCGTTACTTTCAAAGACTCTTCTTATCTCTTTCTTTCTTGGCAAATAATTTAGTTTTGTAATAATATATATATATATATATATTAATCATTTAAAAATAATTTCAATAATTATTTTAAATATTCTAATAATTTTCATTATTTGCCCATAATTTTTATCCATTTACAGTTACTCACTTATATACATTATAGATGCTATAAACACTTGTCTTTTTTTCTTTCTTTTCCCCTTGTGTTCTTCTCTCTAATATCTTTCTTTCTTTCTTTCTTTCTTTCTTTCTTTCTTGGCAAATAATTTAGTTAAATAAATCTTTCCTTCTAATTTTTTACATTTCTACAGTATGTCGTTGTACTAAAGACTTTTGCTAGGAAAACCGTGTGTGTGTGTGTGTGTGTGTGTGTGTGTGTGTGTGTGTGTGTGTGTGAGAAGACGGCGGTGTGTGAGACTGAATAAACGTGTGCACGTGTCAGTGCTGTTGTACGTCTGAGGCGTGATGTTGTCGTGTTTGTGTAGAAAATCGCTGCATGTTTAGAGACTCTATAGTTTCTGATCATTAGAATATTATTTGGATTTAGCTTCAAATGAGCAATTAGCATTTCACAAAGTGATGACCTTTTCCTCGGGGTAGAAGGCAGACGCTGGAATAATTGAAAATGTAAATGCTCAGGAATATTCATTTGATCTGCTCGGTTAAACTCGCCTTGTGTTGCCTAGCTGCTGTTCTGAAGCCACGGTGCACAAAGTCAAAGGTCAACTAGCAAAAAGGGAAGCTGTTGAATGGTACAAAGATTTATTTTTAAATTTAAGACTGCTTTAGTGTTTAAACTGAAATAAAGAGTAATTACATTACAAAGCTGCTAATCCATACACTTGTTTAATATAAATGCTAATTGATGTCAATATTTCTTGTATAATTTTAATACCAGGATGCCAGAATTACAGCGTTCTCTGGTGCGTGACACTTAAAAACGCACATTATGCAAATTAGTCATCCGGTCTGACTCCACCCCCTCATCACTGTTACCACCCCAATGCTTATCATGGTTTAAAAACACATCCAGAATACTTCATTATTTAAATGACAGCTAACCGATTATAATTTTTATCCAATTACAATTACTAACTTACAGTAAAGCAAGTTAGAAGTTAGACTTACAGTAAAATAAACAAACGATTTCTCGGTGGTGGCTCCGCCCCTTTATCTATGTAGAATAGGGATGCACTTTTTCCAGGGATTTCAGAACAACGTAACAGATATTGCGTCATCGGGTAGGCGTGGCCTATTTGATAATCTAACCCTAAGCATAGTTTTTGGTTGTTTATTTGTTTTCTAAAATAAATCTACCCATATGACTGTTTTGTCCTTTGTACTGTAGGTTTGCTATTTTTTTTGAAAGAGGGCGTTTTTACAAGACCTCCGAAAACACGCCCACTTTACGTCACGGTAACGAAACCCCTGGAATTTAGTGAATGGCGTGTAAAAAAAAATTTTTCTCCGTTAAAGCATCCAGGACATTAGGAGGGCGTCCCCTGCTGGTGTGGAGGGTTGGTGCAGAATGTACATGCAAGAGGCATGTTATTATATCTTTATACCTTATAATTAATGTCATACATCATCCTGTTTCATTTATATCAGTGTCTCGGTGCTGATCCGTCCACGGGTCTGATCTCAGTCTGTCCGTTTGGACCTTCGAGTTCTCACACCACCTCTCGTTTGTGGCTCAGATTAATGCCGCTGCTGGACTTTCTTTATTTATTTACTGATTTATTTTCTAAACCGATAGCTTTTTCAGCTTTTTTTATCTCTTTTTCAAAAGTCCAATTACGGCTCGGCAAAGCAATCTATCATTGGAATGAAGTCGACTGAGGAGGAAAATTAAATGTGTCAATTGGAATTAAGAGCGTTTGCCGTGTAAATGCGGGACAGCGGTGACGAGGCTCGCTGATGAGTTTACTTAATACGTGGCAAGCGTTTAACACACATGCAGGTTAGAGCCTAATTGGAAAGTGTCAATGCTAAAAAAAAAAAAGGATTCGTGAACAAAAGTTAAAGGAATGAAAGTAAAAAACTGAAACATCTCTTAGTGTGTTAATGTGCTCAGAATCTAATTACCAGTCATTAGCATTCGTTCATCCTGCGTATATTTTTAGTTCAAGGCTAGTTTATCGGCGGCTCGTAAACACCTTATCAGTCACATGCCTTGCTGGAACTAATTACTTTCATATTTCCTGAGAACAGCAGTATGTAACGTGCACTAAAACTTTTCTGATGACTTTGAAGGAATGCGTCGAGAAAATTGTAGGCCAGAGCGATTGTCATGACGCGGCCCGGGTGTCGTTTAGCATCCGATTCCCTTCGCCATATTTCATCGGAAGCAGCTTAATGAATTCCTTTACCTTTGATTAGGGGTCATTTGTCTGATTACGGTGTGATTGGCGCGCTGATTAAATTTGAGGGCAGGCCACAAGGAGCAGTGTGGAAATGATAAATCTAACCTGCAGTTAGGTCATGACACCATGAACGATTTGACGAGACTTATTTTAGCGCTGTAGTCTGACCATCTGATTTCAACCTGCGATTGTGCTAATTGGTATTCATGGCTCCCGTATGTCTGTACGACATGTAATAATGATGTGACAGTCATGGGGGAAATAACTCGTGACAGGGGCAGGAGGGACGAGTCCTCACACCTCGTCTGTTTATCTTACAGATTCATTTCGGCTCATACAGTCGGACGTTAACGACTCACCTTCACGATGAATCGACTGATCTCCGTCTGATTCACTCCACATCCTTCATTAGTTACATCAGGGATTTTGTTTGTACTCAAATGTTCAACATTATTTATTTATTTATTTATTTATTTATTTATTTATTTATTTGTCTTCACATGATTGCTTGATAAACTACGACTTGAACAAAGATTTTTTTTTTTTACATTTATTTTATTTTTCCTATATTGTCGTTAACACACATACACACACACACACACACACACACACACACACACACACACACACACACACACACACACACACACACACACACACAGAAGCACACATACATTCTTTTGGGTTCTGATTGGTTCTGAGGCTAGGCTGGGGGCGGGGCTAGAACTCATTAACACCTTTCATAAAATATAACCACTGCATTACATTTCCTTTAAATCTGAATATGAATTTACTTGTAAATTATTGACCTGAGGTTGTGTATACAAAGAAAACAAACAAACAAACAAACAAACAAACAAACAAACATTTTCTCCAGTTCTGCTGCCTAATTGTGTCTGATTTGTTGATTGATGTTTTTTTTTCCCTCATTTTCTTTTTTTTTTAGTAATTGATTTAGTCATTATCTTCTTTTGTGTATTTAATTGAATGTTATACTTTGGAAAATTAACACACCATTCCAACCTAAACCATTAAACACACACACACACACACACACACACACACACACACACACACACACACACACAGGGTGAGCAGATGTAAAGTCATAGTGTAGAACATCACACTGCGGCTCTGCGTGCGGTTTATTTGTCGCAGTTTGAGTGAATAAAGAAGCTGAAACTCAAACAGCCCGGAGCTGTACTTATTTTAATCCCATAAACCAATTACAAAGCCATCAGACAAAATCCGCCTCAGGAGACACGCAAAGTCAAATTTAATGCTCGATAGCAGAACGTCCAAATGCAGCATGCTACTTCCTCCAGTTAATCTAACAAACAGGAAGTGGACCTGTTTTTGTTTTTTTTGTTTTTTTTTTCTGCATCACAATTCCAACAAAATCGGCTGTGTTTTCTTTAGACTTTATTTCCAACTGTGGACCCTGCATTCTGATTGGTCAGCAGGTGTAGATGAGTTCTCTACAACAGTAGATTTATATTAACGTGCTTGTTCTGATGTGTATCTATAGCAACCACCAAATGACATGCTGGATTAAAAAACATTTTCAGCTTGTAATGAGATGTTTATGTAATGTGTATGCTACAACTAACCCTAACCTAACCTTAACCCCAACCTAACCTTAACCCTAACCTAACCTTAACCCCAAACTAACCCCAATCTAAACCTCAAACTAACCCTAACCTAACCTTAACCCCAAACTAACCCTAACCTAACCCTAATCTAAACCTCAAACTAACCCTAACCTAACCCTAACCTTATCCCCATCCTAACCCTAACCCCAACTCTAACCTAACCCTAATCTAAACCCCAAACTAACCCTAACCTAAACCTAACCCCAACCTTAACCCCAACCTAACCCTAACCCCAACCTAACCCCAACCTAACCCCAACCTAACCCTAACCTAACCCTAACCTAACCCTAACCCTAGACTCCAGTGTCAGACTTCTGGATGTTCCACAACTGAAAATGTACCTGAAGAAACGTATGATGTGTTCCTGTTCTGAAGAAACATTTGTTCCACTAATGTTCCTGTCTGCCAGAGGAACAGGAGATGGACTTATGGGAGATTTTCAATCACAATAAAGATGTTGTGACTGTAAGTCTGTTGTGACGGAGCTGCTTCTTTAGATGAACAAACACTCGGAGCATCTCAGAGAGCAAACAGGTTTAATATCAACATTTACTCTGAACATACAAACATTTCTATCACCTCATGAAAATATCACCTCTAGTATTATATCGCTGTGGAGTGAGACACGATAAAGACACTCGGTCATCGACAGGGACACGAGACAAACAGGAGAAAATGTTCTAAAAGTCAGTAAATACAACATTGTAATGCTTGGTAAATTTCTGTGGTTTGAAAGGTATAAAATTATTTGTGTACAGTCGATATCTGACATATGATTTTTTTTTTTACTTCCTCGTTTGCTGTCATCCTATTAGTGTGTGTAGTCTAAACAGAATTTAGTTATAAATTATAAATTATATATACAGTTTTCCTTGGTGTTATTTTCCACACTGAGACAAAACACCTCTGCTATAAATGTACAATAGTGAGTGAGGATAAAGACCTGATTCAGATTCAGGGCCAGAGATTCTGTAAAAGTGTCTCTGCTCATCCAGCAGAACCCGACCATCTGTGAGGAGCGATCACGCCGAAGTGTGTGTGTGTGTGTGTGTGTGTGTGTGTGTGTGTGTGTGTACCCGCAAACCGCTAGTCAAGATTGATAAGTTATGAAATTAGCTTTGGATTTAGCATGAAAGATTTGTTCATTAAAAATACATTACATGCAAAAAGGATCAGTTGATGCTAAATGGAACAGCCAAAAATCCATTAATTGAGCCTCGGCCTCTTTCTGGTAGAGATGGAATTCAGCGTGAGTCTGGAGAGTGAGGATCGTCCTGTGTGACCGAAAGAGAAAAATCACACAGTTAAAAAGCGTAGGAAATCTAGCAGTCGTCAGAAATCAGAAACGAAATTTCACAAAAATAATCAACAACCGAGGAGATGGAACATGACGGAAACTTGCGGGCTTCCGATCAGCGGCTTTTATTAACGCTCAGAAAGCCAGAGACAGGAAGCTGACGCTCCAGTGGACTAAAACAACCTGCGCTACACCATTACGGAGCTAATGAGCCGAGCCGAGTCGTCCCGCTCCGCCCTAAACCGGCGCGAACCTCGCAGGAAAACTTCACGTTAACTCGACGTGAAGCAGACAGACAGAGCAGACGATTACGCAGACGAGCATCACGGCCTCTCGCCCTGAGACTAAAACGCCTCCTGATTGCTTTTTAGAGAACTTTTACCAGCAGATGTTTTTTTTTTTTCTCTAAACGACATTCCGGAGCTCACAGGTGACCTTTTTCTCTACATCTCGCACAGCCGCGGCGTAGATTAGCCGTATTAACGTATCGACTAATAAACGTCGTGCGCTATCGTTGTTAAAGTTACGTCTTAATCTTGTTAGCTTCTCAGCGTCTGGTTATACAGACATAGCCGTTTCAGTCACGCGTGTAAAAGCTACGTTTTTCTCTGTTTCTTTTTTTCTGCAGTTTGGAACAGAGTTGGGGGCGGGGCTAAGGGTCAGCTCGATGGTTGTCGTACCCGATAAGGGATTCCTCTTTGGTCCAACTTCGTTTTAAAATTTGTTGACATGCTAGTCGGTTAGCTATTTTTGCTAAAGGTATGAGGAGATAGAGGTTGTCATGGTAACGCTATTTTGATTTTTAGACAAATAAGAAAATGAAGCTTTAATTCGAGACTCTGGGACTGTAAAGTGACTAATGGGAGCAGGTTTCCTAGCGAACTGCCGCAGCGGGTTAGTAAACTTTGGTGATGTTCGCTTATTTGTTGTGGCAAGCAGCAGATGGATGTGGAGGTGTAGCTCATTTGCATAAAATGAATATGTATTTCATGCTGTATGTGGATATTTGAAAGAAAATCTAATATTTATCTTTGTGAGTTTATTATATCATTAGTAAAACTATTAAACTGTAGACATTCGGTACAAACAGTACAAAAGTACAGTGCTGATAAATATTTATTTTTCTGCTCACCTTTTGATATTAGAATCTTATTTGTGAAGATTCATGACACAAAATACACACATTTTACTTTCAGGTTGTAATGAAACCTGCAGAATAAAGTTCCAGATTTCTTTTTATTATAATTCACACCGGTTTTCAATCTAAACTCATGTAAATATTCACAGCAGTCCTGTTTCCTAGCTTCAGTTCAGCTGATGATCGATCTTTTTGGTTATAAATATTTATCGTGTGTGTGTGTGTGTGTGTGTGTGTGTGTGTGTGTGTGTGTGTGTGTGCTTTCCCCTTAGCTGAGCTCTGATTTTGACCTGTCATAAAAACGCTGTAAACGAACAAGCTCGCGATGCGCGAATTTGCTTTTGACTCTGTCACCATTATTTAACAATCTGCAGGGTTAAGACATGGAATAAATTAAATTCATTAAAACGCGACTGAAGGTTTTTGGGTGTTTCAAACAGCGAACGCTTCAGTTTCTGACAAGACAGACACCTAGCGCTCGCTCGCTGTCATCTCTAATGAAATGCAGACGGCAGGGAGGCGAGATAAAGAGAAAAAGAGGGATGAAGGCCGAGCTCATGGGAGGGATGATGATGGCTGCTGTCATTAGTGCAGGACGTGGTCAGTGTTTGAAAAGCTGGATATTATATAACATACAAAGGAGCAAAGAAACTCCGTGTCTCTGATGCTTCATTAGCACCTTTTTTTTTACATCTCTTTTTTTATTATTTGTTTTCAAAACTTTCTGACAATCGTGTATTCCGTGGTGGTGGTGGTGGTGATGTTGTTGTTGGTGGTGGTGGTGGTGTTGAGCAGAAATCAGTCCAAATATATTAGGTTATGTGTGTTAACTGTTTGGCTTGTAAATCTTCATAAAGTCCACAACTTCACCTCATTAATCATCTCGTTTGTGTGACTGACAATTCAAAAAAGTCTCTGTTACATAATAGATGCTGTACAACTGTGAGGGTTAAAATTAGGGTTAAACCTAGTGGCCAAAAGGAGAACTGCAACCAGACAAACTGAGATCCATTAGAGCCCAAAGCAGAGGGATAATGTCCTTTAAAATAAAAAGATTAAGAAGGAAGAAATGTGTTTTAATTCTTTTTTTCATGTCATTTGGTAAACTTTTTTCTGCATTTGATGACTTAAATATGTTAGAATGTTAGACCATTACAATGACAGAGCAAAAGACCGTTAGAATGTCAGACCGTTAGAATGTTAAACCGCTAGAATGTTAGACCGTTAGAATGTCAGACCGATAGACTGTCAGACCATTACAATGACGGAGCGTCAGACCGTTAGAATGTCAGACCATTAGAATGTTAGACCATTAGACTATCAGACCATTGGGATGTCAAACCGTTAGAACGTCAGACCGTCAGAATGTTAGACCGTCAGACTGTTAGACCGTCAGACTGTCAGACCATTAGACTGTCACACCGTTAGACTGTCACACCGTTAGACTGTCACACCGTTAGAATGTTAGACCGATAGAATGTCAGAATGTTAGTCTGTCAGATCGGTTGAATGTCAGACCGTTAGAATGTCAGACCATTAGAATGTCAGACCATTAGAATGTCAGAATGTTAGAACATTAGACTGTCCGACCGTTAGAATATTAGACCGATAGAATGTCAGACCGTTAGAATGTTATACAGTTAAAATGGTAGACTGTTAGACTGTCAGACCATTAGAATGTCTGTTAGACCGTTAGACTGTTAGACCGTCCGACCGTTAGAATGTTATACCATTAGACTGTACGACTGTTAGAATGTTATACCATTAGACTGTCCGACCATTAGAATGTTAGACCGTTAGACTGTCAGACCGTTAGAATGTTAGACCGTTAGACTGTCAGACAGTTAGAATGTTATACAGTTACAATGGTAGACTGTTAGACTGTCAGACCATTAGAATGTCAGACCGTTAGAATGTCAGACTGTTAGACCGTTAGAATGTCAGACCGTTAGAATGTTAGACCGTTAGAATGTTATACCGTTAGACTGTCAGACCGTTAGAATGTTATACCATTAGACTGTCCGACCGTTAGAATGTTATACCATTAGACTGTCCGACCGTTAGAATGTTAGACCGTTAGACTGTCAGACCGTTAGAATGTTAGACCGTTAAACTGTCCGACCGTTAGAATGTTAGACCGTTAGACTGCCAGACCGTTAGAATGTTATACCGTTAGACTGTCCGACCGTTAGAATGTTAGACCGTTAGACTGCCAGACCGTTAGAATGTTATACCATTAGACTGTCCGACCGTTAGAATGTTAGACCGTTAGAATGTTATACCATTAGACTGTCCGACCGTTAGAATGTTATACCATTAGACTGTCCGACCGTTAGAATGTTAGACCGTTAGAATGTTATACCATTAGACTGTCCGACCGTTAGAATGTTATACCATTAGACTGTCCGACCGTTAGAATGTTAGACCGTTAGAATGTTATACCATTAGACTGTCAGGCCGTTAGACTGTTATACAGTTAGACTGTCAGGCCGTTAGAATGTTAGAATGATAGAATGTTTGACTGTTGACGGATGATGATGCTGTTGACTTTTACCTGACTGTTACAGGGTTACGCTAACAGTTCCCTACATTGCAGTCTATAGCATAAGTCGATCGTGATAGTCTCTGAACTTCACTTAGTCGAGACTGTGTGATTATTAATGTTGTCCTGCTGCTCTAAACTGTCTGCGATCCTCAACTGCCTGGACACTGTGCATTAAAGTGTTTATATTACAACTAATCTACACTCCATTCACTCGGCGTGTCTTCATAAGTGCGTTATTAATGTTTTATACTCATTCAGCACAAAATGTGAGCGTGAGCTTAACTCACAGCATCGGTGCATTGTGGGATTCAGTGAATATCTTCTACTTGCACTATACAGTGATTACAGTGATGTACGGTTATTATTCTCTGCTGTGGTACAACAGACAGCAGGGAAACTTTCTCTTCACTCCTCTCCATTTTCTCATGTCAATTCCGGTTCAGATCACCCTCAGGTGTCTCGTTAGAGTTACACTCATCTGTGTTTCCAACTGCACTAAACCAGAGCCAAATCTGACCTCCATACCAAGCTGTGGTTGTGAAGCTCTTCAAAAACGCTTTTAAGCGAATCAGATACAAATAAGTGATGTGAAGATGTTGCTCACTAAAGTCAACGTGTTCACGTCGTTTGCATTTAAAGCAAATAAATGGCTCATGAACTGTAATCTATTTTAATATTACAGTATAAAAATGCTATTGTTAAATGCAGAGAAATAGCAACGTTATCAAAGCTAAGGGTTAGCATGCTTACATGTCGGACTCGCTGACACAAGCTCGCGTCACGAGCGCTAAAATTCAATCAAATAAATTAATAGACACGAATAAAAACTCAGCACATGCATCTTTTCTGCATCTGGTAATGTTTTGGATTAGTTCGTCTCACCCTTCTGAAGACACTTATTAAATGAATTCATAGACAGAATCTCTTAGTTCTTTGACAGCATGTGTGTTTACTTCACACAGCTTCGCAGCTTGCACACGTTATTAACAGCTAATTAAAATCTCGAGTAAAGATGCACATATGCATATTTAAGACAACTGGGTAAAAATGAAAAATGAAGCACTTTAAATGCATTTTGCAGCAAAACAGCATAAAGCTTAAAGGGAATATCGAGCAATGAGACCATCAGACCCTGGAATGCAGGACCCTGGAAATTTAGTACAATTTAAAAATACAACCTTGGAAATGTATGACTCTGGAATAGAGACCTCAAAAATATAGGACCTGGAATTACACCCAGAATCATAGCTGGAAATACAGATACATTGAAATATAAGACCAAGACCCTGGTGTAATAAAGTCAAAATGGGATCCTGTGAATATAGAAACCTGTTACATTAAATATAGGACCATGGAATACCGGAATTATATAGGACCCGAGAAATACATGAACCTGGAATATATACGTAGAACCATGGAATATAGAACCCTGGAAAAAAAACAGACCATGGAATACAGGACCCTGGAATTGTAAGTCCCTAGACCTTGACCTTTGAGATACAATAAATAAATAAGTAAATAAAATACCTTGTAATACAGGATACCGGGAATAGAAGACGTTCCGTAAGCCAGGTTTATGTTCGGTTCTTCGTCGTAGATCATTTGAAGACGGCAAAAAGAAATTAGTGTTGGTTCTGTGGTGAACTCTGAGTTTGCACTGCGAATTCACTAAATTCCAGGAGTTTCGTTACCACGAAGTAAAGAAGTAAAGTGGGCGTGTTTCCGGAGGTCTTGTAAAAACGCACTCTTTCAAAAAAAAGAGCTTACCTACAGTACGAAGGAGAAAACCGTCATACAGGTAGATTCATTTTAGAAAACAAATAAACACCCAAAAACTACGGTTAGGGTTATGGTTAGGGTTAGATTATCAAATAGGCCACGCCTACACGATGACGCAATATCTTTTACGCTGTTCTGAAATCCCTGAAATAAGTGCATCCCTACGAAGTGTTGTAGAAATGACATTATTTACATTGACATTATTTCCTGTCCAGTGTCATCCAAATGAGGATGAGGAGGAGTCTGGTTCCTTTCAAGGTTTCTTCATCATTAGAGATAAATAGCAACTTAATCTTAAGCTTTAAACTTATTTTATTCTGTTTCTATACTCCTGTAAAGCTGCTTCGAGACAACGTGGATTGTTAAATGCGCTACACAAATAAACTGAATTGAATTGAACTTTGAGATATCGAACACAGTAAATATGTAGCCATGTAAGTACAGAATCTGGTATATAGGAAGATCGAATATCTTGAATATATTAGCATCAGAATATATTACTGTATATTATTTATTACTGGGATCGTAATCGCTTTGAAAGGGCTACAGATAGAGTCATCAGAGCATGGACGAGTAGGAACGCAGGAACACTGGAACACAGCATTGACAACAATCGTGTTAATCAGAGCCACAGGAACACCGACCGATCGATAGAAAGATAAATCTTGAGATATTGATGGTGAATAAATGAATGACTGTAAGCAGTGTGTGAAGGGGCAGGTTGTGATTGCGGTTGTGTGTAAAGGTGCTTGAGATTGTAATCATGCACATGAGAATAATGACACTGAGTGGAGCAGCATCACCATCTGTCACGGTGGCTGTTCCTCACATGACCCGTCTCCATCTCCTCGTTCACGCCAACACCATCACATAACACGTGGGACATGCAGAAGCACCTGGGTTTCTTTCTTTCTTTCTTTCTTTTTTTCTTTCTTTCTTTCTTTGCTCGTGTCTCCATTTCTGTGCTGATGTGTCTGTGTGTAACGCGGCGTGTGGAGCCGAGCCGAGCCGAGCCGAGCAGATGTCCTCGAAGCTGACGCTGTGTGGTCGAGTGCCTGGCGTGGGAGTCTTTGTGAAATGAAATATGGTGCTCACTCTTCATGCTCTTGACCTCTTTGTTGCAGCACTTTCTCTATTTTCCTCCTTTTTTCCCTCACCACAATGCTTTTAATAGATCCCCTGTGCCAGAGCGTCGGCTCTCTCGCTCTATCGTTCCCTCGCTTGCTCACTTCTTGTTCCACGGTGTTTGGTTTTGCTGCTGCTGCGGAAATCATTTATATTCAGTAGAAAATAAGTTCTCATAGTGACATCTAGTGTTTGTGCTGAAGAAGAACAGGGCACATGGTAACCATGGAAACGCAGATTGACTCCCTCCCTCTGTCTGTCTGTCTGTCTGTCTATCTGTTTGAGTTTACTGTTTGTCTTTTCTGTCTTTCTGTCTAGAGCAAAAAAAAATGCTAACGTTGCTAATAGGTATTGGAAGCAAATAGCCACCAGTTTAGCATGATGTAAGTCTTCATTGTAGAGAACACAGATAGTGTTTGTCAGGATAACTGACTGCATTAGTACCACATAGCGACTCTGCAGAACAACGTGCACACGGTTGATGATTTGAGTTAAACTGGTCTGTAAGTTTAAATGACTTTTAGCAGCATTAGCAGTGACAGACAGAGAGACAGACAGAGAGACAGACAGACAGACAGAGAGACAGACAGACAGACAGACAGACAGAGAGACAGACAGACAGACAGACAGACAGACAGACAGACAGACAGGCAGACAGACAGACAGACAGACAGACAGGCAGACAGACAGACAAGCAGACAGGCAGACAGACAGACACTGATGACGACAGACGGAATTTAAACTAAAGAGACACTGAACAGATTCAACATTGAGCATGAATCTCTCTCTTGCTTATAGAAGGTTTAGCATTACTTTATAATAAATCTTGATCAGTTCACATATTGTTTATTTGTTAAAATAAATGAATGAGAAAATGAATGTTGTGCTTCCTCAGGAGTGTGAGCTCAATAAGTTACGCCTGACCGGGCATGACTCGTCATAAAACTCATAAAAACTTCCTATTTCTAGAAAATAATTGTTTTGCGTCCTGTGTGTGCAGAATAATGTTTAATGCTAATGAACAAGTGTCTGTGTGTGTGTGTGTGTGTGTGTGTGTGTGTGTGTGTGTGTGTGTGTGTGTGTGTGTGTGTGTGTGTCTGTGTGTGTGTGTGTGTGTGTGTGTGTGTTTGTTTGAGAGTGTCTGTGTGTGTGTGTATTGGTGTGTGTGTGTGTGTGTGTGTGTGTGTGTGTGTGTGTGTGTGTGTGTGTGTGTGTTTGTTTGTGTGTGTGTGTTTGTTTGAGAGTGTCTGTGTGTTTGTGTATAGGTGTGTGTGTGTGTGTGTGTGTGTGTGTGTGTGTGTGTGTGTGTGTGTGTGTGTGTGTGTTTGTTTGTGTTTGTGTGTATATCAGCTTCACAGTTAAGGATGTTTGAGGCTGCTGTCATGTCTAAAGCGAATGCATCACTTGCACTTGGCATTGAGATGTTCTGAAGTGTTTTCCATCACCAAGCAGTCTGGAAGAGCAAGCACACACACACACACACACACACACACACACACACACACACACACACACACACACACACACAATCAGACCTTTGAGAACTGGCTTGAAGAACTCTTCTTCTTTCCTTTACTCTATAAATACAGACACACAACTGTGTGTGTGTGTGTGTGTATGTGTGTGTGTGTGTGTGTGTGTGTGTGTGTGTGTATGTGTGTGTATGTGTGTGTGTGCATGTGCCATCTGTTGTCTTATTCTCTGCTCAGTGTATCTGTCTCTGCGCTACATGCAGCAATGTTTATTCGTGTAAAATGTAGGGTGTGAGGGATGTTAAGGGAACACACACACACACACACACACACACACACACACACACACACACACACACACGCCTCAGTTTAGATCCGAGCTCAACACGCTTCCTTTCCCTGGATAATAAACTGCATTTCTGTGCCACAGGAGTCTGGAGGTTGATTATTTCCCTGTATG